>NC_058133.1:504483245-504503987 GCF_016433145.1 Gracilinanus agilis | reverse complement strand
CTGTGTATTGATTTATAGGTGGAAGAGTGGTAAGGGTAGGCAATGGGGGTCAAGTGACTTGCCCAGGGTCACACAGCTGGGAAGTGTCTGAGGCCAGATTTGAACCTAGGACCTCCTGTCTCTAGGTCTGGCTCTCAATCCACTGAGCTACCCAGCTGCCCTATATATATTTATAATATATATATATATATATAATATTATATAGAGTATATTTCACTTTGTTCTTTTTTGAATATCTCTTCCACAAAATGACTAATATGGAAAAATATTTTATGAGATTGAATGTGGAAAATCTATACCAGATTTCTTAACATCTCAGGGAGAGAGGAAAAGTTAGAGGGAGTAAAAAGGCGGGATAGAAAAGAGGGGAGAGAATTCGGAACTTAAATTTTTTAAATGAATGTTAAAAATTATTTTTAGGTGTAATTGGGGAAATATTATTTAAAAATAGAATGAATAAAATTTAAAAAAATAGAAAGGTGGGGGGTGCCAAAGGTATGATATATTGTATGCATTTTCAGATGAAATCTCTATTATTAGCTTTACTTGAATGTTATACTTTGTTATGAGCCCTTCCATGAAAAGGGAGCAACCTATAAATGTTTGAAATGTAAAAACAAAGCATGTTAATAAAATCTTTAAAAATCTAACTCAATAAAATTTTGTAAGGAAAGTTCCTTGTAAACCTTAGAGAACCATATTGTTGTGCAAGATTTTTACTCAAAATCAAGAGAACTCTAACGAGACATTATTCTGAGATCAGGAAAAGGAGACAGACATGAAACATTCATTATATGAGTTAGCAGTATGTCATAGTGTTTAAAAAAATTTAATTTGCAAATTTAATTTCTAGTGAAAAATCTGGCATCTAGATTTAAGAAGGCACTAGTCTCAGTCCTGCTGAAGCCATAACTATAGTATTGGGTTTGGTTCTGCTTGTTACATTTTAAAAAGAATGTTGATAATCCAGATGTGATTCAGAGAAGGACAACCAAGATGGTAATGGGTCTTTAGATGATGGCTTATGAAGATCAGCTGAAGGAAATGGAGATGCCTAGCCTAGAGAAGAGACTTGGGGGCATGATGGCTGTGTTCAAGTATGTGATTGGATGTTATGTGGAATTGGGATTAGACTTGTAATACTTAACTCCAAAGCAAGGATCAATTGGTAGAAGTTGCAGACACAAATTTAGGAATGACATCATGATGTCTGTAATCAGAGCTGTCCCAAAAAGGAATGGGGCTATCTTCAGAGGTATTGGGCTTTGGAAGTCTTCAAAGAGTCTAGACCACCACTTGTTGGGGATATTATAGAGGAAATGGATTACCTTGCGGGTATGATTTAGACTAGATGGCCACTGATGTTACTTTCAACTTCCTTAGTGATTCTGGGAAAGGAGAGCAGTGCAGTTCACTAAATCACAGGACACATGGTAAGGAATTATGATAGACTCGAGCATGGAAAGTAGGTTACAGCCAGAGCATGAAGGATCTTGGATACCAGGCTAAGGTATTTGGACTTTATGAGGACCCACCGAAGATTTCTTAGCAGTTATTTAACATGACCAGATATGTGATTTAAGAAGATTTCTCTGGGTCTTAGGATCATAGATCTATAGCCAGAAGAGTCTTCCAAAGGCATTAAATTCAACCCCCATTTTATAATTGAATAAACTGAGTTATAAAGATGTTAGGTAATTTGTTCAAGTAGTAAGTATTTTAGATAAGATTTGAACTCAGGATCCTTTGATTCCCAAACCATTTCTCTTTCTACTATTCAATGTTGCTTCCTTTTCAAGTGGGGAATTGGTTAGTTGGGAAAAAAATAATATGGAAACTGGTATATCCATTGAAACACTATTGTAATAAGCTAAGTAAGATGTAATAAAAAAAACCCTCAGCATGGGATGATGGTATTAGAATTCAAAAGTAAATTAAAAATAAGATTTTCCAGAGGATTCAGTATTTAAAGAAGTGACCTCAAGATAATTCCCTAAAGCAGCTCTTTACTTCATGATCTTCAGGGTTCTCAAAGGTTTTGTAGTAGCTCAGTCCAAGTTTCTATTTCAGCAGAAGCCTAGTGAGGATTAGAGTCTTATCACAATGTAAGTACTGTGATACACTGCAGAACAGATTGGGGTTAGAACAAGGTTTTAAATAAGAGCTTCAGAGAGGGTCAGAGCATGTTAGTCAAGATCACAAACAAACTGAGATGATAACCACCACCATCACCCCAATGCCCCCAAGACTCCAAGCTGAGCCTCTGCCTTAAGTCAGCTTTCCTTATGTGGAGACTCGAACAAGACAGTGGTCTTAGTGATTTCAATTTGGTGAAGGGAGCCTTTGGAAGTTTTAAGAACCTTCTATGGAGGGTGTGGACATGTCCCTTGGCATCTTGCCGAGAGAACTAAAGATACGGTATCTGACTGATTCTCAGTAATTGGCACTTCCCCAGTGTGTATTGATATAATAGAATATTGGATTTGGGACCAGGAAGATCTGGGGTCAAATCTTGCAAACATTAACTATTGGTACAGTCACAGACAAATCACTCAACCTCTAGGGCCAATGACTTCTTCTTGTTCCGAGTTAATAATCCTATAATCTAAAGGTTGGTGGTGACTGTTGGGAGGAAGGATTGCTGAAGAAGTTCATTTCTTTGTGCTCATATTTGGCACATTTCACTCCCACATTTCTTCTGGAAACATCCTGAGAGTGCTCCAGGTGGTGGGAGAGAAAAAGGGAGGATGAAAAGGATGCCATTATTGGCTGTCATATTGAAGGAAATATGTCTTCTCCTATGTGGTCCAAGAAGGACAATCCTTGGAAATGACTGTACATTCATATATGATTATCTCAGTTTTTGCTTCATCTACATCACTTCATGTATCCTTCCTCAATCTAAACCAAGAAGACTTCCCCCAGCAGAATAAGCAGAGGAGAACAATTCATTCCAATGGCCATGGAGGTAGCCAAAGCAGGTGCTATGGAGTACTTAGAGCTTGGTTAGACACTGAAGACAGCAAGACATCACCAGTTGTCCTTGCTTTTGTCTTGCCACTGGACTTGGATGATTCTGGAAGAGGGAGTGAGGCTGATGCCTTTGGGCAACTGTGCCTCACTTAGCTCCAAGTCACACAAGACATCACCACATGATGTCACTGGTCCTTTTTGAAAATGAAGGATGAACAATAGCTAACATTTGCAGTGTTCCATACTCATAGTCCTCCAGCCTTGTAAAAACTTGAGGAGAGGTGCTTTTCTATATTTTTTCTTTTGGGTCAAGCTTAGTCATTATAGCTTCAAAACATTCAATTATATTTTTTTATTCTTTCCAAGCACACTGTTATGATTATTGGGTGTATTGTGTTGCTAGTTCTGCTAATCTCCCTTATCATGAGTTCATGTGTTTTTCCATGCTTCTTGGTACTAGATTCATCTTTTCTTAAACACATTAATATTCCATTACATTTACCAAAACTTGCTTAGCCATTTCCCTGATTGACGAATATATACTGTTTTCAGTTGTTTTACATATAGCCCAAGAGAGATAAGTGATTAAATGAAAAGGCCCAAATCTAGACCAGAATGTAGCCATACTTTTTATAGTAGCAAAGGGAAATGTCATTCGTGAATCCTAGAGTCCTTAGTAGAAAGGTGGAATTTCCAGGGTACTTATAGCCTAGTGGTTTGCCTCCCAGGTAACTCCATGTTTGAGATCTTCTCTCCAAAGAAGAGGATTTTCCTGAGCAGAAAGCCTCTTGAAGAGGAGAGAATTGTCAAAGTAGCCCAGTTCTAGAAGTAGCTTCAGGAAAGGACAGAAACCAGAATTTGAATGAGCGAGGGGCATTGATTTGTCTTCTACTGTTAGTATAAGATATTCAGAGAGTTGGATTTAATAGGAAGTGAGTGAGGTTTTCTGACTCGCAGTCTTAAAATAAATCTCAGTTCTAGGGATGCCCATGATTTCAGGGAAGTAGTACCATGGATTTGATCAGCTCTCGTAGATTAAAGATAGACTCACTAGGAATTGTTGGAGTACTGCCTGTAGAGCCACCCATATTCAGTTCCTTTCTCAGGAGAGTCTAAACCAGGGGTCGGCAATGTATGGCTCTTGAGCCATATCTGGCTCCACCTCCTGACCTGCCAGTCCAGGCAGAGCCCCAGGATGTGCCCCAGGGGGTCCTTCAGCCCCTGCCCCATATTCCAGCGCCTTCTGCCTCCATCCTCCTCCTTCCTCAGGATTTTATGGCTCTCATGGCCAAAAAGGTTGCCATCCGTTGGACTCTAAACTATGGAATGGTGCTAAATGTGGAGAATTAGAAGACTAGGAAAAAATAAAGAACATTGGAGGGAATGAAGAATCGCATTGATCATTTGTGGACTATTGTGGGTCCTTCATATGGGTGGAGGCAACAAGCCAAGCAAGTTATAAATTAATATTGAAATATATATAACCCATATATGAACCTGCTAAATATTAGGAAGTATATCAAAGGAGGAGAGCTGATATCATTTGGTATATGTCAGAACATCATAGAACTTGAGAAGGGATCTCAACAGCCATTTAGTTCCCCTAATAACTGAATAGAGTTTCTTTTTCTTTTGAATTTTTAAAATTGATTAAGAAAATTTTTCCATGGTTACATGATTCATGTTCTTTCCCTCCACTTCTCCCACCCCCCTCCCATAGCCTATGCTCAATACCACTGGGTTTTACATGTGTCATTGATCCAAATCTATTTCCATATTATTGATATTTGCACTGGGGTGATCACTTAGAGTCTACATCCCCAATCATATCCCCATCAACCCATGTGTTCAAGCAGTTGTTTTTCTTCTGAGTTTCTACTCCCACAGTTCTTCCTCAGAAGGTGGACAGCATCTTTCTCATAAGTCCCTCAGAGTTGTCCTGGGTCATTGCATTGCTGCTAGTACAGAAGTCCATTACACTTGATTGTGCCACAGTGTATCCGTCTCTGTGTACAATGTTCTCCTGGTTCTGCTCCTTTCGCTCTGCATCCATTCCTGGATTCATTCCAATTCACATGGAATTCTTCCAGTTCATTCTGAATAGAGTTTCACTATATTCACTGTATACAAAATGTCATCCTTGAAGAATCCCAAGAAGGAGGAACCCATTCCTTCTTGAGGGTGCCCATTCTATTGCTTGTATGTCCTTAATGTTAGGAAGTATCGGGGTCTTTTTCTCCTGACAGCAACATAAATTTAACTCTCTGTAACTCACGTCTGTCTTCTGATTCTGCCTTCTAAAGCCAGAATCAGTCAAATCCATCTTCCATCTGTGCAGAGTAAAGCTGGTGTCAAAAGCTGGGAGAACCAGCTACATTCACCCAGTTGAGGAAAGTGATGGAGTTCTAGTGCCTTGCTCAGATACCACAACCCAAATGGCTGCTCCAAACCAGACCCCTCAATGAGGGGAGATGAAATGCTGTCTCTATAGGTCCAGAATCTCTTTCTGGAGATCAAGTGTTTCACTTATAACTAGTTTTGACTGAGGTAGAAGATCAGAAATTTGTTCCTTATACGTGTTCAGGAGTTTGAGCAAAGCTTTGTTTGTGTCACTACATTTTCTCTTCTGGTGATGCATTTTAAAAAGGGCTACTGTGATGGAATCTGGAATTAATCAGTGAGTCTCAAACATAGTAGAGAGTGCTAAACCTGGAGTTTGAATGACCTGAGTTCAAATCCATCTTCAGATACATAATAGTTGTGTGACCCTGGGCAGGTCATTTAACCCTGTCTGCCTTGGTTTTCTCATCTGGAAAATGAGCTGACAGAAATGGCAAACCACTCCAGTATTTTTGCCAAAAAAATCTCTAAATGGGTCATGAAGAGTTGGACGTGACTGAAACAACTGAACAGCAGCAAGTGAGACTATTCCAACAGGATTTCAGGAGAATAAGTTTTTCCAAGTAGAAATTTCGAGAGTAGAACCTAGAGATGGTGCCATCCTAACTACTCTTAGAAAAGGGTCAGGCTTGTGTTTGGCTCCAGAGAGCAGGAGGAATCAACATATAAGTGTGATATGGAGAGAGGTATGTTCTGTTTCATGTCAGTGAAAACCTTTAGCTACTTATATCTTGGGCTGCCATTATTTTGGAGGGGGAGGTTAATTAAGAAAAAATTTTCCATGGTTACATGATTCATGTTCTTTCTCTCCCCTCCTCCCACCCCCATCCAATAGCCAATGAGCAATTCCACTGGGTTTTGCATTTGTCATTGATCAAGACCTATTTCCATATTATTGATATTTGCACTAGGGTGATCCTTTAGAGTCTACATCCCCAATCATATCCCTATCAGACCATGTGATCAAGCATTTGTTTTTCTTCTGGGTTTCTGCTCCCACAGTTCTTTCTCTGGATGTGGATAACATTCTTTCTCATAAATTGGACTGCCATTATTGAGCCACATCAAGGACTGAATGGTTACCTGTCAGGGATGTTGTATAGAGGACTTTTCTTCAGTAAAGGGTTAGACTATGTGGACTCTGAGGTTGTTGTATTATATATGACAGATTTGGAACTAAAAGGGCTTTTAGAAACCATCAGATCCAATTCTCCTCATTTTTGCCAATGAGGAAACTGAGGAACAGAGAAAAAGTGACTTATACGGGGTCATATGGATCCTCTTTTTCAGAGGCAGGATTTGAACCCAGATCTTTCTGATTCTAAGTTGAGTGTTCTATCCATTACCTAATGTTTCTTCTCTGACAACTCTAAGGTTTCTCCCAGTACTGACTCTTTGTTTGTGCTACTGATACTTGTTAGACTAAGGACAAAAGCTAACAGAGGCCTCAGGGGCTTTGATGGCAACCACCTGATTTTATAGATAGGGAAACTGAGAGACAAAGGGATTAGACAACTTTCTCAAGACCACACAGGCAGGGAATTCATAGGACCTTGGAGGTAGGGCTGGAAGGAAATTCAGAGCCATTTCCTCTGATCCCTTCCTTTGCCAGGTAACAAAACTCAGTCCCAGAAAAGAAGTGACTTGCCCAGGGTCACAATGGCAGTTCCACCATCTTCTAAATAGAAAGTCAATGCTCTTTCCAAGGTTCTTATCCTTGTTTCTGACTGCTTTAAAGGAGGTGACTGGGTGTAAAACTGCTTCTGGTCCACAGTCCTTGAGTTTTGGTCGAGGCTGTAGTAGGCAGGCTTGGGCTACAAGGAGATTATTCTCACTATGTCTTCTAGCAAAACTTCCCAACTCACTCCAGTAATGGGGAATTATCAAGTTGGCGGGTGTCTCTCCTTTTGGATGGGTCGGTTCCCAGTTTCCCACAGAGTAACTCGTCTTTCTTTCTCAGCTCTTCTCTCTCCCAGGATCTGTGCCTTATGAACCATAAGAGATAAATTCTGGGATGCAAGAATCTGGGTAATTAAGATAGAATCGTGGAGAGAATAGGTGCATTTTACATTTCAACATTACCTGACAGCCTGGGACACAGTGGGAAGACAGACTGGGCACCACACTGTAGCCTGGAAGGCTAAAGCCAAATATGTTTTCCTTCCTGTGGGTGGTCACAGCATGGCTGGCTGTAAAATCCCATAATACCCTTTATCTGCCTGGCACTCTCCATATCTCCTAATCATCCGGCCCTGTTAGACTTCTGGGATGGGATGGATAGGGCCATCTCAAAACCTGAGATTAAAAATGGAAACTATTTTAAAAGGAAAATGAGAGGAAAATGAAATAAAGCCAAACTTCTTAAACAGCTTTGGAGTTCTACAGACTTTTGAAAGGTATTCATTAAAGTGTTATTTTTATTCTGTTCTATGATTTAAGAAAATTATTTTTTCTTTCAAATTTGGAAAATGCTAAAAAATGAAAAGAAAACATATTAAGGGCTTGAAGTCACAGGATGCATGTTCAAATCCTACCTAGTCTGCTTACAATCCTATGTGTTGTTGGGCAATCCACTTAACATTTGAAGATTTCAGGGGTAAAACTGAGGAGGTTCAACTTCCTGGTCTTTAAAGTCCCTTGCATTTCTAAATCTGTGACCTGCTTATTCCATTTTCTAAAGACTTAACATGCTTCCCTAAATGCCTAAAAACCCTAAAATATTTTTTTATTTTCAAAAATAAAGTTCTTTGTTGGAATACTATTGTGCTGAAAGGATTAAAGAACTGGAGGAATTCCATGGGAACTAGAACAACCTCCAGGAACTGATAGAAAGCAAAAGGAGCAGAATCAGGAGAACATTGTACATAGAGACGGATACACTATGGTACAATCGAATGTAATGGACTTCTGTACTAGCAGCAATGCAATGATCCAGGACAATTTTGAGGGACTTATGAGAAAGAAAACTATCCACATCCAGACAAAGAACTGTGGGAGCAGAAACACAGAAGAAAAACAACTGCTCAATCACATGGTTTGATGGAGTTATGATTGGGGATGTAGACTCTAAGTGATCACCCCAATGTAAATACTAATAATATGGAAATATGTCTTGATCGATAACACATGTAAAACCCAGTGGAATTACATGTTGGCTATGAGAGCGGGGTGGAAGGAGGGAAGGGAAAGAACATGAATCATGTAACCATGGAAAAATATTCTTAATTAACTAATTAATTAATTCAAACAAAAATAAAACTTTTTTATCGGGTGGTCCAGTGGATAGAGCACTAGACTTGGAGTTAGAAAGACTTATTTTAGGGATTTCAAATCTGCCCTCAGACACTCTCTAGCTATGACACCCCAGGCGAGTCACTTAACCCTATTCCTTTCAGTTTCTTCATCTGTAAAAAGAGCCGGAGAAAGAAATGGCACACCACTCCAGTATCGTTGCCAAGAAAACTCCAAATGGGATCGTGAAGAGTCTGGCATGATAATAAAAGGAAGGAACAGCAACAATGACAGATCTTGATTATCGATCTTTCTCCTTCCAGAACATTCCATGGATTCCATTTAGCAAAACTGGAAAGGAATTATGAGGAGATGGTAAGAGAAAAAGTTATTTTTGACCTACATAACATCCCTTATTGCAATACAGATTAACTTTGAGGCAAGACCTACAGGACCATGCAGAGCCAGTAGCCATCATCTACTCTGTTTCCTCGGTTATGAAATCCTGCCAGCAACAAAATCACTGGTTCCCAATATGTCCTTAATTTATTTTTAGGAAGGGCTGGGAAGTCAAACATACAATAAAAGAAGGGTTGAACTAGTGCATCACCATCTGCCTGACAGCAGGACCATTTTGCATACAATCCCATGTGCCAGAGAACTGGGCCTGATGTGTTACCATTAACCCTATGGACTCCTCCTTGGCATCGTGCTATAAATACTCCCAACAACACTGCACTACTTGGACCACTCCCTTGATTTCACAGTGATCAAGTCAAGATGCCCAAATACATTTTCTTTGCCTTTTGGGCTCAAATCCTAATCTTCTTTCTGATGCTTGTGTTACCTTGGCTAAGCCACCTCCCTGATTCTCTATTTTATCATCTTTAGAATCAGGAGTTCGGACTCAATGGCTTCTAAAGCCACCTCTAGGTATATCATTGTAAGTCATTTAACTTCCCTGAACTTCACTCTCCTTTTTTTCACCTCTAAAATGAAGGGCTTGGACCAGATGGACTGTGAGGTCCCTTCTAGAGCCAAAGTTATGATCCCAAGACACTTAAATTCCGTTAGCTTCAGTTTCTCCATCAGAAAAATAAGGGGATTTGTTGAACTAGATGACCACTGAGGTTTCTCTCAGTTCTGGTCAATGGTCCCATGACCATAGTCACCTGACTTTCTTGGTCTCAGTTTCCCTAATCGATACGATGACGAGGTTGAAAGAGAGGCTGAGACTCCTTCCTTCTGGATCTAGGATGACTTGACTCTGAGTTCAATAGTCTATGCTGTGCTTTCTCTCATGGTTGCATTACTTGATCACAAAGCACTTTAGAGTTTACACTGCCGGATGGATGAATTTTGGTCTCAATGCCCCTATTGAAGAACACAGAATGACTTGCTACCTTTCACTTACAAGGAAAGAAGCGAATGTCTACCATTGTGCTGAGTTGCCCCATGGTGGATAACCATTTCCATTCATTCCAATTCAATTCCATATACACATTTGTCAGAATTTGACTTCAGAAACCTCTGCCAAGTCCAAGTGGACACAAGGTTCCTCCAAAAGACTCCTGCTAATTCTGTTGGTTAAATAAAACAATTCATTTGGGAAATGTTCCATTTGCCAATGTGGCCCCAGTTTGGACCTTGAGCGCCCCCTTGTGCTGAAGAGAATTATGGGAAAAATCACTAATTGGATTGATCCAGCTCAAGCTAGATTAAGAGAGACACAGGGAGAGGCAAGAGTGTTTCCTGCACTGGTCAGACCTTATCGGAAGTACTGGTTCTCCTTCTGGACCCTGGAGTTTAACTGGGGTGTGGACGAATCCCAGCGTGCCAAGAGGCTGATGAGGATACTGAGGCAACCCAAGCCTGTTACTGCAGTCAGAGCACCTGGGTTCAAATTCTCAATCTGCCATAATCTTCAGTTCAAATAAAGGGTTTAGGTTGGAATCCTGGGTCTGTCTCTCCCTGGGTGACTGTTAGCAAGTCATGCAAACTCTCTTGACCTCAGTTTCCCTCTCTGTAAAATAGAAGACTCCCAAAGCTCTAATGTTATGATCTAATGATTCTATTAGAGAGATGGCTGAAGGGATTGGGGATTTTTTAGGAGAGACTTGGAACAAGGAAAAGGGAGGTGGTAGGGGATAATATCCATCTTCCAATATTTTAAGAGGCACCTTTTTAGAAAAGGATCAGACTTGTTCTGGGTAGCCCTAGAGGGCAGAAAGAGGACCAAAGGGCAGGAAGTGAAGAGGAGATAGATTTTGGTGCAATGCTCTAATGACTAGGACCTACCAACAATAAAATGGGCTCTCGGATCGTTCGAGCAGAGCTGACATGGCCACTGGATGGAGTGTTGCCCAAGACATCAGTACTGCAGAGGCGGCTGGACCAGGGGACATCTGAGGACACCCTTGCATCTCTAAGAGCTGAAAATTCTCTGATTTCTGGTGTTCAGTAATTACTACAGCCTTCCTTTGTCTTGTTGGAAAAAACACACACTGCGGTCAGGTCAATTTAGTTTTAATTACCTAATGGTAGCTGAGAACAGCAATATGGTTTAGGACAGACGGTATTTTTTTAAACCCTTACTTTCTGTCTCAGTAACAATTTCTGAGCCAGATGGGCAAGGGCTAGGCAAACGGGGTTGTTGCAATGGGGTATTTTCCTCTTATGGGGCAAATTGCTTACATGATTTATACTTTTTTTTATAAGGATGCCTGACTATGTTTATTTCTTTCTAAAACTCTATGATAGTATAAAATGGAAAAAAAAAATTGGTATGGACAGGGTTCTTTCTTACCTTCCTGGAACAATTGAGATTATTTTTTCCATGATTTGATTAATATGATTTGGTGGGAAATGCCCTGGGCCGGGATTCTGAGAAGCTGAGTTTGACTTTTCCCTGTGATGTTTGTTGATTACTTGAGTGACCTTGGGAAAGTCATTGAACATCCTGCAGCCTTGGTTTCCCCATTGGCAAGATGAGAAAGTTGACGCCAGCTTTTTATTTATAACCATATGGACATTCCTAAGAAATAGCTTCCTGGTTTTTTTGGAAAAATTCACATTCATCCACATGGGATGGTATATGTATATACAGGTGGGGAAGGACAACTATCATACTAGACACTAATGTCAAACCCAACAACAACTTGTTTTCACTCCCAAAGGTGAAATTAGCATAGGGGCAGACACCTATAGGGTCATGGCACCCCAGACCTAGAAAGAGCCGCAGAGGCCATTGAACATATTACAGATGGAGAAACTGAGACCCAGAGGGGTTAGGGTTATAGACCTATACTTGGAAGTCACCTTAGATATCACCTAGTCCAGTGATGGGCAAACTACGGCCCGTGGGCCAGATTCCGTCCCCTGAAATGTTCTACCAGGCTGCAACATTATTCCTAATTTGATGAATACAATGAGTAGGATACAATAAAATGAAACGTTGAAAGAGTCACCTTAGAAACAGATGGACAGAGGAGCATTGCCTGTCCTTTGGCCCCCTCTTTAAAAAGTTTGCCCATCGCTGACCTAGTCCATCCCTCATTTACAGATAAGGAAATAGAGTCAGGGAAGTAAAATAATTTAAGTAAAATTAAGCAAAATAGAAAGGAAGGAACCATGGAGCCCCTTCAGATGAGAAAACTGAGGTCCAGGGAATTAAGGTTGGGAAAATTTGAACCCAGATCTTCTGTTTCTAGAGCAAGTTCTCTTTCTAGTAAATCACAGGAGGTCAGGAACTGGAGAATATTTCCACCAGAGGCTTAGGCCACTGCTGCTCTCCCAAATGCCTAAATGAGGAAAGATGGAGAACCTTGCAGTAAAGGACACTAGACAGCCTGCATTGAACTTCTTTGGCATAATCATCTTTTGTTATAGTTCATAGTTCTTCAGATTCTTGTCTCTACTCCCCGCTAAATTCCTGTGTCTTGGAAAGCAGAGTGTTTTATTCATCTTTATACCCAAAAGAACATTTTTGACAATAGGAGCTCTTTAAGCCTCAGTGTTCCCATCTGTAAAATGAAGAGATTGGACTTGATGACTTCTGAGTTTCCTTTCAAGGTCTAAGTCTCTTAACCTACGATCCTCAAAAACAAACTGACATTTTGAACTCAAACCATACAAGCTACGTCCACAAAGCTGAACATTTTCTGCTATCCTGAATTTTTTTATTTTTTATTTTTGCCTTTTCTAAAGGGATTGTGATAGAATAATTCTTTTTCTGTTACCCTTACTTTTCAGAGATCAGACTTTCTGCCTTTTGTTCAGGTCTGGCTAACTGCCAGCCTGTGCCCTATTTTGTGCCTTTGTAAGTCATGCCACTGCCCCCTTTGATGACTTTGGTGGGGCTTCAGGATTCTAAATCTTTGAGAGAGATTTGTTTTGGAGAATTTGGTTTAACTCACCAAACACACTCACCATCTATTATGTGTAAGGAAGGAATACTGATTGGAGCTGGGGAAGAATGTAAGGATGAATTAAAATGTTCCCTCCCTTAAGGAGCTTACTAGATAGCAAGGCTGGACACCAAGATGAATATAATTAAAGTATATAAAAATAATTATTACATAATACATATATTACATAATACATATAATAAATACTACATATAATAAATGTTATAATTAAAGTATAGAATAATTAATAACAAATATTTAATAATAATAAAGCTAACATTAACATTGTATCTTAGGGCTCCTGGGCCTTGCCATCTACCTCGCAGCTGTCCTTCCTATATGTGTTTTCTCCTCCTGGTCAGATAATTTATTCAGAGTCTGCTATGTTCAGGATATTGTACTAAGCAAAGCACTGGAACTCCTTCACTATCAGAGTCTCTTCTTGAGAGCTTTACATTTTTAATCAGGGGTCAGGGCTTGGGAGCAACAAAATACAAGACATTTTCTAATTGAATATTGCTCAGATATACATCTGTAGCCTGACAGATTTTCAGACTCTCTCTCTCTCTCTCTCTCTGTCTCTTCCTCTCTCTCTCTCTCTCTCTCTCTCTCTCTCTCTCTCTATATATAATATTTTATATATATATATGTATATATATATGCATCACCAAGAAAAGCTACTCATATTTCTATAAAGGAAAAGGGTTCACTCAATATCCACTCCATCCTGATAGCCCCAAACAAGAACCAAAGGAGAGCGCTCAGGGAGCTTCTCTGTCCCTCTCTGACCTTGAGAATTGTTTGTAGAGATTCCTCCCTCCTCTATCTATCAACCCAACAATTCACTAAAGCAGGGAGATGGAAACTCTCCAGGACATGTTTCCATTTGTTGGATGTTGCCTCATATGGCACTTATCAGCTTTTCCATCAGCTTCCCTGCAGAAGAAGAAGAAGAAAAGCTTTTTCTAAGACTGGGAGAGGCTGACCAGAATTTAAGAATAATAAGGACACAGGGAGGACACCTTGAGATCTTTCACAATACCTTAACACACAGACACACACACACACACTCATGCATGGATTCTCTAATCTGTAGACAAGGTCTTTTCTAAAGGGAACATCCCCTGACCAACTATTCTGGAATGCTAATGAATTTTAAAAATCTATATCTAGGTTCCTAGACTTGCTTAATTAAGGCTGGCTTTGGGAGAAATTATGAAATTGGCAAAGTTGGTCTCTAGAGAATCTCATCTGTCTTTGCTTTTGAGCCTGTCTCCTTGTCCTGTCCAGTAACTTTCATATAAAAGCTCTTCCACTATCAGGCATAGCTCTGACATTGTCCTTCCCATTGAGGTACAAATGAAAAGTCATCTTTATGACATGTTCAGGGGCAGTCAGGAGGCAGGCTTAGTGGGAAAACCGGGAGCTGGAAGCCAAGCAGTAAGGATAGAGCACTCTTTTTTCCCCTTTCTTTTCTTTCATAATTTTAATTTTATTGTCATACAAAACACACTTTTGTATTGGTCATTATTGTAAGAGCAAACTCACACATCACCAAAACCTAAATATAAAACCAAAAATACACTGATGTGAAAGACAACTCCAACAGTTCCTTCTCTGGAGGTGGAGAGCATTTTTCCTCATAAGTCTTTCAGGATTGTCCCAGATCACTGAGTGCATTGCTGAAAATAGCCAAGTTTTCACAGATATACAATATTGCTGTTACTGTGTATAATGTTCTCCAGGTTCTGCTTATTTTACTCTGCATCAGTTCCACCAGATCTGTCCTGTTCTTTCTGAAATCTCTTTGCTTTATCATTTCTTAGAACACAATAGTATTACATTAACAACATGTACCACAATTTCTTCAGCCATTCTCCAATTGATGGGCATCCTCTCAGTTTCTAATACATTGTCACTACAAAAAGAGAAGCTATAAAATATTTTGTATAAGCAGGTCCTTTCCCTTTTTTGTTATGTCTTAGGGATACAGACCCAGTAGCAGTATTCTAGGATCAAAAGGTATGCACAGTTTTAAAGCCCTTTGGGTATAGTTCCAAATTGCCCTCCGGACTGGTTGGATCAGTTCACAACTCCACCAGCAATGCATTAGTATCCCCTCCAATATTTACCACTTTTCTTTATTGCCATATCAGTCAATTTCATATGTGTGAGGTGGTACTTCAGTGTTGTTTTAATTTGCATTTCTCTAAGGGCATTTTTTTATATGATCATTGATGACTTTGATTTCTTCATCTGAAAATTGCTTATTCATATCCTTTGTCCATTTGGCAGACCATTCTTTCCAGGAGCTGAGAAGATAGTCAGGCAACGGTATTGAGGTTTCTTTCTTGAGGAAGAAGAGAATGGGAAGTACTTGGAAATGTGTGCAACCAGAAGAGAAGGAAGTAGTAAAGAGGGAAAGATTAACACTGAGAGACAACATGGTATAGTGGATAGAACATTGAGCTTTGAAGTCAGGGAGACCTGTTTTGAGGTGCTTAACTTTCTTCTTTAAGGTAAGTGAACACAATAGATACCCTTTTGGTCCCAACCTCTCTACAGAATAGAAGCCATTGGACTGGATGATGCCTGAGTTCCCTCTCAGTTCTGAAATTGTCCAAATCATCCTGCAGATGGGTCACAAGTATCTAAGTCCACAGTTTTGTAAGTTATTTAATTTCCCTCAGCCTTAGTTTCTTCATCTGTCAAATGAAGGCAGTGGATTCAGCAATTTTTAAGTTCCCTTCCATCTCTACATCTATGATCCTTTGAAAGACAGAGAATGGTTACTACTCCCAAAGAGACAAGAGATAGAAGATTCAAGCACATAAGTAGATGGGTTAGCCTTGATGAAGAGAAGGGTTATCTGTTGTTAAGACTGGAACCAAGGAGGAGATAATAGCTTAAAATATAAATGGCTTTTGAGATATGGAGTAGATGATATGAGGAGGCTCAGTGAAGGTGAGCTTCCTTTCTCAGTTAATGAGAAGGTGAAATTATCTTCTAAGATGGCAGAGCATAGGAAGCTTGAGGAGAGAGATTTAGAACAGCTGATTTGGGGAAAGAAAATTTGCAGTGCTTCAGTGAGGGTTCAAATGAGATTATGTAGCATTAATTAGTAGCAAGCATGACTACGCAACTTCTTCCAGTGGTGCTGAGCTGGACAGCAGTAAGGCTGATGGTAGGAGTGATGCCAGGCTGAGGACATGAACCAATGAAGGCACAAAGGGGTCAAGGGTGGTGGATGGTATGCAGTTGAATAGGTCAATCATTGGGCTGCATATCGTGAAGAGAGGAAAGTGAGACGAGAGCAGCAGGAATAGTTTGGGGAATTAGGAGCTTGGAGTTACTGGAGGTCATGGTGAAGACCATGGAAGGACGGAATTAGGTAGAAGAAAAGATGGGAGGGCAGCTGATTATAACCAGAAAGGGAATTTAGAGATATAATAACCAGTGATGGTTCACTGGTAGAACTGATGGTGAGGTCTCCAGATGACCAAAGAAGAGTAAAGATGTTGGTCCTTAATGTTCAAGAGATTTAAAATCTGGAGAGGCTGGGATGTTGGAGTGCACTTCGATGTGTATACTGAAGGCCTCATTTATGAAGACTGTAAACCCCTGGAAAAGAAGAATGAGTCGGAGTCAGATTCAATAAACATTATTAAGCATTGACTATGTGCCAGGCACCATGCTAGGCTGTAGGCAAACAAAGGCAAAAGATACTCCTTGCTCTCAAGAAGCTCACAAGCTAACACATACAGAAACAAGTTGAAAAAGGGAGCTGGGCATGGTGAAGTCCTGACCTGATAATAATTTAAATGGAAAGAACCACACACCAAAAAGTGAAAAAGAACTCTAACAAAATCCTGAGGATCATTTGTCATTATTCAGTTGTATCTGACTCTTTGGGACCCCATGGATGAGAGCTATCTCCATGGACATTTTTGGCAAGGATGCTGCAGTGGTTTACCATTTCCTTCTCCACTGGATGCTTTTGCCAGGCAATGAGAGGTTAAGTGACTTGCCTAAGTTCATCCCAGTTAGGAAGTATCTGAGGCTGGATTTGAACTCTGGTCTTCCTGATCTTGATATCTAGCTGTCTTAGCATTTTAAAAGCAGTTTCCAAACGCTTGGTTGGGAATCTGAAGAACCAAAATGAAGATATATCTGCCCTCAGGGAGTTTTTGTTCTATCAGGTGAGAGCATGAACATGAATAAATATAGACATAATAAATACAAAAGTCTTTGGGGACAATGTGTATATGTTTTCTCTCTCAGTAGAATAATAATAAAAATAGCTATTATTTATAACTGTGGTATTTATTGTTATATAATATTTATATGCAAAGGAATTTGCATATGTGAACTCATTTGATATTCACAACAACTCTGGGAAGGAAAATCTATTATTGTCCTCATTTTGCTGATGGTAAAAGTGAGGCAGAGAAGGATCAAATGACTTGCTCAGGATTGCATGGCTAGTATGTGTCTGGATCAGGATTTAAATTCAGGTCTTTGTTTTTTAAACTTCTGACTTAGAACTGATATTAGTTCCAAGGCTGAAGAGCAGTAAGGGCTAGGCAATGGGGGTTAAGTAAGTGACTTGCCCAGGGTCACCCAGATAGGAAGTGTCTGAGGTCAAATTTGAACCCAGGACCTCCCTTCTCTAGGCCTGGCTTTATTCACTGAGCCATCCAATTGCCTCATGTATCACTTCACCCCTTCATGAAGTCATGGACTGCCTGTTTTGGTTTTATTTTGTATTCCAACACTTAGTACAATGCCTGGAATGTAGTAAATTCTTACTAGAAACTTTTTCATCCATTCATTTGTCACTTCACTTGGGTCTGGTAGCATGGAGACAATCATTAAACCTGTGGCCACAAAGAGGCCAGAAGACTTTAAAAAAATAATTATGGTGAAATTCTGTTGGTGTAGAGAAAATCCAGTGACCCCGTAAATGTGGAATTTCAGTATCTCCTTTGCAGTCTAAGACTCCAATAATATTCCAATGGAACTGTGATCTCAATTTCATGGAGAACTGTTACTGGTCACAGACTTCAAGTAAAACTAATTCAAGGAGTTCATGCTTGAGTAAGGTTTTAAAGGACAGTGATACTTCAGAAACACACACACATATGTTGAGGGGCAGCTAGGTGGCTCAATGGATAGAGAGCCAAGCCAGAGATGGGAGATTCTGGGTTCAAATCTGGCTTCAGATACTTTATGTCTGTGTGACCTTGGGCAAGTCACTTAATCCCCATTATCTACAGGTTCCAGCGTTCTCTCCAACATTGCAGATTGGGACCCATCCATGACTGCTCTTCCTATGTGTCTTCTGTTAATGCTATTCCCCCAAAGCAGATGCAAGTACCATGAGACCATGCTCACTTTTTCCTGACATGGGCAGCAGTGGAACCTTCTGGTTGTCCACCCCTCGACCCTCACTGAGATGTCCATTGTGTACAGCCTATCTTCTCCATCTGCCATCCAATTCTTTGATGATGTTCTCGCTCCTTTTCTTTGGCCATATGCCAAATTCTGGTCAAACTCTTCTCCATTTTCCCTCAACTTGTGTTCTTGGATGTTTCCTGCCCTGCGGAGGGTCACACAGCCCGGTCTTCTTGACCATAAGGTTGACTTTCCATCCAGTCTACTGCTCAGTCCCTCCCTGGATTTTTAAAAATCCAATTTTACTTTTATTATCCTGCAAAACACTTCCATATTGGCCATTATAGTAAGAGCACACTTATATAAAACCCAACCCCCCCCCAAAAAAAACCCATAAATAAACTGATGCGAAAGATGTTATTCTTTGATTTACATCCATCCAACTCCAACAATTCTTTCTCTGGAGGCTTGATTTGTTTAAACCCTTACTTTCTGCATTAAAATTGATACTGTGTATTGGTTCCAAGACAGAAGAGTGGTAAGGGTGGGCAATGGGGGTGAAGTGACTTGCCCAGGGTCACACAGCTGGGAAGTGTCTGAGGCCGGATTTGAACCCAGGAACCTTTGTCTCTTGACCTGGCTCTCCATCCACTGAGCCACCCAGCTGCCCCCCTGCCCCTTCTCCCTTAATTTTACAGATTAGCAAACTGAGACTGACAGGCAAAGTGATTTTGTCCAAGGTCACTTGGCAAAACTGTGGGATTCAGGTGCTCTACTTCCAAAACGTGAGTTCTGTGCCCTTACCTACATCTCTCTGGTGGGAGGACAAATAATCCCAATAAAGAAGCCCAAAAATAAAGTCGCCAAATACTTCACTACTTATCTTACTGCAACAGGAAACAAAATTAATTCTGGGATCATCCCAGGGCCCTCCCCGAATGCTTTCCATCCTTGCAGTGATCTGTTCAGCTTTGTAGCTTTCTCTTTGATTTTATTTTTCCATTTCTCATGAACGCCTGTGCCCCACAGTGCCCCAGGATGCCTGCTGATACTTGCTGATACTTGAAGATTGTAATAAAGTAGTGTCTGACAGGATTAGCCAGCAACTTGCCCGTCAGCTCAATAATGCAATCTCACTTAGGGACAGTCTTTGGAAGGCAATCCATCAGGTGGAGAAAAAGGCGGCTTGCTCTTCGCAGGGAGAATGTGAGATTTTATTAAACAACAACAAAAAAAAATGGGGAGGAATGTTTTTTTTTTCTTTCAGATTTATCTTTGAAAAGTTTTATCATTAGGATTTCTGTGAGCAAGTCTGGGGAAAAACAGGTCACTCGTCAAGATGAGAGAACCTGTTAGGCAGACAAGTGAGAGGAGCATTACTGAAGCATTGAATTTCATCAAAAACAATGGACAAATATCTCCGACACTTAGCTGTGTAGAGATCATCATGACGGCGCTAGGGTAGGTGAAACATTGCCCCTGCCCTCATGAAACTTATAGACCACCAGGGAATGGGAAAGAAACACGGAGGACTATAATATATGGTAATTTATACCTGTGCAGAGTTACAAAGCAAAAAGCTCTGTGAAGTCCTGGAGGGAGAGTTGTTTCTGGCCACAGGCTTCAAAGAAAACGAACTCAAGGAGTTTGTGTTTCAGGGAGGTTTTAAAGAATGGTATTATTTCATAAAGAAAATATGTTGAGGGGCAGCAAGGTGGCTCAGTGTACAGAGAATTAGACCTGGGGTTCAAATCTGGCCTCAGACACTCCCTAGTTGTGCGACCCTGGGCAAGCCATTTAACCTCAGTTGCCTAACCTTTACCTCTCTTCTGCTTTGGAAGTGATCCTTAATATTTATTTTAAGATAGAAGGTGAGGCATCCAGAGAAAGAACTGTGGGAGTAGAAACACAGAAGAAAAACAACTGCTTGATCACATGGGTTGATGGGGATATGATTGGGGTTGTAGACTCTAAGTGATCACTCTAGTGCAAATATTAATAATATGGAAATAGATCTGGATCAATGATACACATAAAACCCAGTGGAATTGCTCATTGGCTATGGGGGGAGGGAAGAGGGGAGGGAAATATATGAATCATGTAACCATGGAAAATATTAAAAATTAATTAATTAAATAAATGAACTTTTTAAAAAAAGATAGAAGCGGGGGAAGCTGGGTAGCTCAATGGATTGAGAGCTAGGCCTAGAGATGGGAGGTCCTAGGTTCAAATCCGGCCTCAGACACTTCCCAGCTGTGTGACCCTGGGCAAGTCACTTGACCCCCATTGCCTACCCTTACCACTCTTCCACCTATAAGTCAATACACAGAAGTTAAGG
>NC_058133.1:504438828-504473511 GCF_016433145.1 Gracilinanus agilis | reverse complement strand
GTAGTAGTAGTAGTAGTAGTAGTAGTAGTAGTAGTAGTAGTAGTAGTAGTCGTAGTAGTAGTAAGTGAATGAATAAATAAATAAACATAATTATATGGTGCTTACAATATACCAGGTACTATGTAATGTGCCTTACTTACATCATTATCTCATTTGGACCTCATGACAACTCCAGGAGGTAGTCCAGTTATTATCTCCATTTTACAGATGAGAAAATTGAGGCAGACAAATTAAATGAATGACTTGTTCAGAGTCACATAGATAATAAGTGTCTGAGGCCAGATTTTAATTCAGTTCTTTCTGACTCCAGGACCAGCACTCTTTCTTTAGTAGCTTGCCATCTGCTCTATACTCTGCCCAGAGTCAGGAGACTTGAAATTCCATTTCTTACCTCTACCATTTTTGTGACTTTGGGTGAGTCACATAAACTCAGGTTCCTCATTTGTCTTTGATTCTTCACTGGATCTTTGATCTTGTTGATGGGGTGATTCCCTCCACTGTTATAGGTGACAAGTCATTCGTGATTTCTTATCCCAGTCATTCTCTCTATTGTCTCATTAATATCTTATCCAGGATTTGTCCAATGGGTTAGTGACTTTTTCTGTAAATCACTAGCTATCTTTATTTGTTCCTCACACATGGCACTCTCTCTCCTTTCTTTTATACCAGCCATCCATTCTTCCTCTCCATCTCTGCCTCAAAGAATCCCTCTCTTCCTTCTAGACACAATTCAAGGACCATCTGCCACATGAACACTTTGCTGATCCCTCTAATTACTAGTACCTTCCCTTCCTGACTCACCTGTCATTAACTACCTTGTATTTATTCTGTTTGCATGTTGTCCCCTTAAATAGAATGTAAACTTAAGAGTAGACATTGTTTTGTTTTTTGTATTTGTATCCTCAGGACCAAGGACAGTGCCTGTCACATAGTAGGTGCTTAAAGTGTCTTTTTATTGGCTGAATCATGGATACTAATAAAGAACACTCTTACCATTCACCTGTTATTTTTCACTCTTGCCAAATGACCCGCCGATTTTCTTCTTTTTTTTTTTTAACCCTTACCTTTCATCTTTGAATCAATACTGTGTATTAGTTCCAAAGCAGAAGAGCACTAAGGGTTAGACAGTTGGGGTTAAGTGATTTGCCCTGGGTCATATAGCTAGGAAGTGTCTGAGGTAAGATTTGAACCCAGGACCTCCCATCCCTGGCCAAACTTTTTTGACAATCTTACACAACTACCACTGGACCACTTCTTATGCCTATATTTATCTTCTGTCAACCAAGGAAAATAATCCTTCCCCTGCTCAGGTGGAAGGGTAATTTGAGGATATTATAAGACAAAGCATGTGAAAGTGCTTCAGAAACTGTAAAGTCCTTGAGAAATCCAAGGTGATAGTATTACTTTTCCTTTGTTTTCATTTTGAAATAGGCTTATAGTATTGAAGTATCTGAAATGAGCTGAGATGACTGCTTAGCTGAAAATTACAAAAGTGTTTTATCAATTAATTAACAAAGGGAAATGCATTATTCACGACAGCAGATAAATATTTATTTAAGGGAGACTAATGAAACCTTAATCACTTTGGAGTTTTTTAGATTCCCCCCAGTCCAATTCAGTACATGCTTTACAGGCAAACTACATTAAAATGGGATTGTGTGGACAAGATAAAACATAACCCTTCAAATGAAGCACATTTATTCATGCTTAACAGAGATGTGTGCTTTGAAAGAACTCAGCTATTCAAGTCATGAGTCTTGATCCAAGAAGAATGGACAAGTCGAGGGGATGTGTTTGGAATTAATGTGCTTGAATGAAATCTCCAAATTGGCAGAAAGCAAAATGAAGTTGGCAGGCAAATATTTACTAAGGCTATATGAAATGAATTACAGTTTGTGCCTTCAGGGCAACGAAACCATTACAAAACTATTCATCCAATTATGTAAAGGGGTGGGGGGGGAGAAATTTCTCTAGAAGATTGCTTGTTCAATAAATGGGTAGAGGTCTGTTGGTCCCCAATGAGGAATACCCTGGGTTCTGATGATGATGATGCAAGGTAAGAAAATAATGATTACAGAATTGATGGGGCTAGCTGACTGCAGAAGTGTACCCCTTTATATCTGTAAAGCTGGTACCGGTAATGTATGTGTCTTTACAGCTGATATAATTAACTCTTTAAGGGACAAAAAAAGTAGTGGCTAGCACAAGCAAATACAATAAAACACTCCACCTGAATATGCATTGAGCACTGCAAACTGTCAATAAGTGATTTGTTGCTTCTGGTTTGATTTGGCTTCCCTCAGCTCTCCAGACACCTTCTTCTTCATTCTTACATGCCATCTCTGTTCTCTGATTTTCACTCCTGCTGGCTGCAACTTCTACTCTATTGACATGAACTAATTTCTCTGAAATGGGTTTGTTCCTAGATGACTTGACACTAGACTTTAATGGATATAAACCACAATAACAATTAATGTTCAAGAAGCACAAATGACTTGCTACTCACTGCAAGAATCTCCTTTAAAGCATTCATGACATATGGCCATCTAGGACACATTATACTCCCTGGAATTAAGTAGGTGCCTAATTAATGCTTACTGATTGATTGATCTAGGATCAACTTAAATATAAATATACCCAGTGAAGGAGACCTTACAGCTGAATAAGGTAGTCCATTCCATTTTTATAATTTCTTTCTTATACAATATCTCCCACTATCCCTAGTTCTGCCCTTGGGGTTAGGTAGAAGTAATATGATTCCTCTATGACAAAAAGGTTTTCTATTTTTTTCCCCTGGCTAAATATACATTCTCCTAAACCATTCTTTGCATGACACAGTTCTAGATTCCTCATAATTTTGGTCAATGTTTCTCTTAAAAGGTAGCATTTGATTATCCAAGGAGGTTAAAGATTATTTTAAAAGGTATGATTTATACCAAAATATTCATTTTTCAGTTTTCTTGGTAACAAAGAATGGAAAATAAAGCAGATGCTCATCAAATGGGAAATGGCTTAAATATTGTTATATATGAAGGTACTTCTATCTCCTGTGATGTAAGAAACATGACAAGATATGTATGAACTTATATAAAGTGAAGCAAGAACAAACAGGAAACAGAAAGAAGGACAAAAGAGAGATGAATATTTTGTGACTGTAATGAGCAAGCATAGTAGAAGAGATGAAAAAAATGTACTTCCCTTCTTTCATTGAAAAAGGGAGACTATGGTTACAGAATGATGCATAATTTCTCCCTGATGGCTATTTTATTGGTCTGCCTATTTATATTCCATGGAATGTGGAACTAGGTGGATAGAGTGCCACACCTGGAGTCAGGAAGACTCATCTACCTGAGTTCAAATCCCACCTCAGATAATTATTAGCTCTGTCACCCTACGTGAATCACTTCACCCTTTTTTGCCTCAGTTTCCTCATCTATAAAATGGACTCGATAAGGAAATAGGAAACCTCTATACTATTTTTGCCACAAAAAAAAAACCAAATGGGGTCACAAAGAGTCAGATATGTTTGAGATCACTAAACAATAACAACAAAATCCCATAGAAAGGATGACCTTGCAATAGTGGTGAAGTTGTCTCCAGAAATGACTGATATAAAAACTAAAAAAGCCATCAATACAGATTAAGGGAGGGAGAAGAGGAGGGAAGGGTGAGGAAATAAGAGGAAAATGAAGGAAAGAAGGAAGGAGGAACAAAGGTAGGGAAGAAGAGACAGAAGGGAGGGAAAGATGGAGGAAGGAAAAAAAGGAAAAGAGGGAGGAAAGGGAAAGAAAGAAGGAAAATGGAAAGAAGAGAAGGAAAAGATAGAGGGAAGATGGGTCAGTGGAGAAGAAAAGATACAGAGAGGGAAGGCTAAGAAAGGTAAGGAAAGGGAGGAAAGGAAGGGGAAAAAAGGAAGGGAGGAAGGAAAAGAAAGAGAAAATAAAAAGAAATGAAAAAAAATCTAGTGGCCAGAGATAAACTCCAGCTGTGGTCTGAGAAGCAGTCCAGAAAATGGCATTTGGGATGTAGCACTCCCCCTTCCCCCATTCACAATACTCAAGGCTGGAGATTCAGCAGGAAGCAAACACCTTCATCTCTATGAAATATTTCTCGATATCTCATTTCCATACACTTTTCATTCTCAGTCCCTCTGCTGGGAGTGCCGAGCTGCTTAAGAAGCAATCCGAGGATGACTTAATGTGCCTAATCTGTTTTCCTTCCTGGGGGAATGTGGACGGCATTTCTTCTTGTGGATTTCTCACAAAGAAAAGCTACAACTTCACAGGTGCTGAGTTAGTTAGCACTTAGTGTCCAAATTCCTAATGTCCTTTTCATCAAAGAGAATGGCCCCCTTCTGGAACTGTGTTCTATTTAAATGACCTTTCCCTACTCCTATGGGGCAGGTCCTCCACAGGCACCTAGTCATTAAATATTCACAGAGCCTCTTACAGCCATGCCATAAGATGAGCAGAAATCTAAGGCAAGGAATGTGGTCCAGCGGAAAAAGCAACAGTGCCCTTGGAGGAGCCTCTTAATCCCTCTGGACCTCAGTTTCCCCTATCTATAAAATGAGGGAGCTTGAATAGATAACAGCTAAGGGCCATGCTGGCTCTACATTGATGATCCTATTTTTTGCCAGGTTTACTGGGCTCTTATTGTCTCTGGATTTAATTCAATTTTACACACACTTATTAAGCATCCAATGTGGCATAGTGGAGAAAAACTTAGATTCATGACAACCTGAAATTCAGTCCTACCTATGATATATTCTCTGTTAGGCTGAGGGGGCAAAATAATAAATAGAATGCCAGATCTGGAGTCAGGGAGATACAAGTTCAAATCTGGCCTCAGACACTTACTAGCTATGCAACTATGGGCAAATCACTTTGCTCTTTTTGTCTCAGTTTCCTCATCTGTAAAATGAGCTGAAGAAGGAAATGGCAAACTACTCCAGTATCTTTGCCAAGAACTGCCCCCTCCATGAGGTCTAAAGAGTTGGACACAACTGAAATGATTTAACAACAAAAACATGCCAACCATCCTAAAACTAAGCTGCAGAATAGCTGCCAATCAGCATTGATAGGAGTCCCCTACACTGATGAAATCAGAAGTCTAGACACCCTATACTCAAGAATGCTTTCTCATTTATTCATTCAATCATTTATTCACCATGCTCATTCATTTGGCCATTCGTTCATTCAGTCACCCATTCAGCTATTTACTTCTGCTTTCAAGGATCTTACAATGTAAAGGGAGAAAGGATATGTGCACACACAAATATATACATAAATACCCATATGTGTATGTGCATTTTTAACACCAGATAATCTGCCAGTCAAGTATCAGAGGGGTAGCTGGGTGGCTCAGTGGATAGAGAGCCAGGCCTGGTGATGGAAGGTCCTGGGTTCAAATAGGACCTCAGTCACTTCTCAGCTATGTGACCCTGAACAAATAACTCCCACTGCCTAGCCCTTACTGCTCTTCTGCTTTGGAACTAATACATAGATGTGTGTATATGATTGATTCCAAGATGGAACATAAAGGTTTAAAAAAATTAAAAACAAGTACTAGGCACCTATTTTGTGCCAGCAACTGTATTAGCTATTAGAGATACAAAAAAGTAAAAAGAACCAAAGTCCCTCTTCTCATGGAACTCCATTCTATTGGAGGAGACAACATGAAAACGATTGTGTACAAATAAGATGAAAATAAGGGATGAACTGGAGAATCAGTAGAGGGGAGGCACTAGCATTAGGAGGATCAGGAAAACTTTTCATAGAAGATGGAATTCTTACTGAAACTTGAGGGAAACCAGGAAGTAGAAATGAAGAGGGAGCATACAGCAGCCAATATTTATTGGGGAATTAGAAGTAAAAATGCCCAGTCTGGAGATAGAGTGGCTTAGGCAGGAAACAGTAATGAGGCTAGCATCCCTGAATCTCAGAGTCCTAAAGCAGTGGGGGAAGAGCTAGAAGGAAAATAAATAAAAGGAAAAAAAATAGAAGTAAAATAAAAGAGCTAGAAGTAGAAATAAATAAATAAATAAAGTTGGAAATGTGGGAGGGGCCAGGTTGTGAAGGGCTCTGAATTACAGAGAAGGATTTATATATGATTCTGGAGGTCACAGGAAGGTACTGGAGTTGATTAAATAGGAAGGAATCATGGTCAGATCTATACTTTAGGAAGATTAATTTGACAGCCGGGTGGAGGATGGACTAGAGTAGGGAGAGACTTGAGGCAGGCAGATGCATCTATGGCAATAATAGAGAGGTGAAATGATAAGGACCTGGATCAGGATGGTGTCAATGAGGAGAGAAAGAGACTTATTCAAGAAACATTACGGAGGAAAAATCAACAGGATTTAGCAACAGATTGAATACAAGGTCAGTAAGAGAATGGAGAGCTGAATGTGTTGCTCTGGTTGGAAGTCTGGGTTACTGGAAGGATGGTGATGCCCTCCCTAGTAAGAGGGAGGTTCAGAAAGAAGGCAGGGGAATTTGGAGGGGAAAATAATGAATTAGTGTGGAGGAGAGAGTGGATGTTTTGGTGAAAAAGAGGAAAAAATCATGGATGACTCCAAAGTACAAATCCAGGAGATTTGCAGGATAGTGGTTCTCAGTCAGTATTTATCTAGCACCTATAATGTGCTAAGATGTTGCTTGTCCTACTTTTTTGTAGAGGACTAATGGCATTGAAGGATGATGTCTTGACTTGTGCATGAACTGGATTTAAGTGAGGCAGAGTTGCACAAAGTCATCAGCTTCACTGTCTTCCAGTGGCAAAACAGAAGTCAAGTTGATTGGTAATGGCCTGGGATGCAATGGATGACCTCAGTGTCTCTGATG
This sequence comes from Gracilinanus agilis, assembly GCF_016433145.1. Classification (NCBI taxonomy): domain Eukaryota; kingdom Metazoa; phylum Chordata; class Mammalia; order Didelphimorphia; family Didelphidae; genus Gracilinanus; species Gracilinanus agilis. Next base: position 504,466,666 of record NC_058133.1, on the reverse strand, counting down.
TCTGACCACAGCATCTACAGGGTCTTTTCCTGCTGCCTTCATGACTGTTAGAACAAATTGTTCTCCTTGCCATTCAGCTGAGGGAAATCTTCATATGTTTGAGACAGACACCTCCCTACCTCACTGATGGGTTTGAAGCCTGTCAGTTATCCTCTCTCTATCTGGTTTATCTCACCTGCTGGATGGTTTATGGGGTATGGCTGCTGAGCATGCTACAGCTTCTTGGAGCTGCAGATAAGAGTTGAGTAAAAGGTGGACACCAAAGGTGGATGATCAGCCCTATCTGAACTCCATTTATCCCATGTACTAGGCACTGGGGATAGAAATATTCTGAAACAATCCCTTCTCACAAAGTGGTTACATTTTAGCCAGGGAGAGAAAATTATAAATTTAGGTCTGTAGAGATGAAATATGGACATCACAAATACAAAGTACTTAAATAAGAAGTGGTTTGAGAGGGAAGTACTAACCTCTGATGGGATCAGAAAAGGCTCATTGTAGATAGAGATATTGGGGACTGTCTTGAAGAGAGTGCTTCTGTGAGGCAGAAATGAGGAGATAGTGCATTCCAGGCAGAAGGAACAGCCAGTGCAAAGAAAAGGAGAGGGGAAATAGATCGTCACGTGTGACGTAAAGAGAGGTCAGTTTGACTCAATCGGTCTGTCGTGAACAGAAATATTGAGGTTGAGGGAGGAGGAGCAAGTTGGGGATGGAAAATGATGAATATTTAAATATGCTGATATCAAAGTGCTAATGAGATACAGGAGGAGAAAAAGAGGCATCTGGGGAAATGAATGAAGCTCTGAGAGGAGGAGACAGATTTTAGGTCACTGACATGAAGGTAGTGACAGAAGCTATAGGAGTACATGAAGCTACTAATGGAGAGTCAAGACAAAAGGGAAGGAGGCATAGCATAGAGCAGGATAAAAGAAAGGAGGAAAACTATCAAAGTTCAGCATCTCAGAGGCAAATTGGATTCTCTAAAAGGTGAAGGGAGAAGCAAAGAGAATTGTTTTTTTAGATCTCTTTCTGACCAACAAGGAGGATCTTGTTTGAGGGAATCTCATTGGAAAATGAATTACCTCATATTCAAATTCAAGATCCAGAAGAGGGGAAAGGAACACACCTTGATGTATCATATACTTTGGCAGGCCAAATTTTGAAGAGGAAGAGCCAATAGGATGCCAGGTTCTTTAATTCTTTAAGTTGACCCAATATGGATGGGAATTTCTTAAGAATGAAAAACTGAAATCACGAGCAAAAATATTTCTAATTTGAAAGAAAAGGGGGCCCATTTAATGAGGAAGCACAGAAAAATTATCAATGAACATGAGAAAACGTGAACAAAAGAAGGAGAGTTGCAAATCTTTAAGACTAAAATGGCAGAATAAGAACCAATTTGCCCTACTTATAGAAAATTTCTTGCCAGAAGGAATAAAGTGAGCTTGGTAATAAATATAAAGAAAACCAAAAAAAGCTTAAAATCTATGTTGAAGGCAAAAGGAAGATCAAAAGTCAGATAGGCTCTCTGGTCAGTATAGACAGAATAATTGTAATGACCAAAAAAACTTCTCAATTTTAGAACTTCTCAATGTTAATTTAACATTTTCCGTCCCCACCAGAAGGAATCATCTTTGATCTGGAAAAGAATAAAGGAAAATTGCCAATAGTTAAGAGACCCAAAGCAATGAAGAGATGTCAGGAGAATATCTAGATGCATTCAAATCACTAGATGTGGACCAACTCCATCCCAGAATAATGATAGAATCAGATTATGATGGTTGAGTTGTTCCTAAGGATCTGTGGAAAATTCAATTGAAAGAGAATAGGGTCTGTAAAGTATAGGTTGATGAACTTGAGATCCATTCCTGATGAAGTTCTAGAAGGCATTAAAAGAATAGATTTTAAGCATTCAGAAAGGAAACAATAATTCTTCAGAAAGAGCCCTGCTTCACTGCCAAAAATGCATAGCACACAAATCTCATTTCCTTTATCAATGGAGTTCAGGCATTTAGATTTCAGTAAAGCCTGTTACTGTTCTTCATTCTATCCTGGTGAATAATCTGGAAAAATGTGGGATAATATAGTTAAATGGGTTCAAAACTAGTTGAATGCTGACCCAAGGAATACTTACTCATTAAGACTGGTTAACTTGGATAGGTCTCTAATGAAGCGTCCCAGGATTCTGTCCTAGGTCAGAACTAATATTTGTCACTCTTATTAATGACTTGGCTAGAAGTCATATTTACAGATGGCATAGAGCCGATAGCAATAACTATAATTATCATTTTGAAATACAAGACAAAGCAATGAGTACATATTAAGCATTTACTATGTACAAGTCATGTGCTAAATATTTGTGAAACAAATACAGGGGGAAATGTCTCTATGTTGAAGGTGCTTAAATGCAAGTCACAACAGGGAGCTGAAAAGAGGGTAGAGGGACACCTCAGAAGGTGCGCTGTGTGGAAGTCCATTGAAATTGGAAGCAATGATGGGAGGGGGACAAAGGATGGCTGGCCCTGGTCTTCTTTTCAGAACAGAAGTAGGAATAGCTCAAGGGAAGGAAATGGAGAAGAAATAGAAGACTTTGACTGGGCATAGCAACTCAATCCAAATACTTGAAAGCCTTTTCTGTGGGCAAAGAATTAGATTTGTCTTGCTGAGCTTCAGAGGACAGAACTAGGAACAATAAGTATAAATCATAGGCAGATAGATTTTGATGATATCAGGAAAAAATTTCCCAATGACCAGCAATAACTAAAATTGGCTTAAATGTTGTCAAAGTACATAGAGACTCATTACTTGAGGTTTTCCTACTCAAACTGGCTAATAATTTCTTGGGAGAGATTGAAAAGGGGAATCCCATATGGCATCTGAGTCATTTATGACTCATACCTCAGTTTCCTCATCTGTAAAATGAAGGGGTTGAACTTAATGGCATTAGAGATCCCTTCCAGCTCTAAATCTGTGCTCCCATGATTTTAAGCCCTCTGATCCACTTCTAAGATCTTGTCTCTTTTTATAACGCCAACATCCTCCTAGTCATTGAGGCTTTACAATCTCATAGACATCTTTGACTTTTTCCACTTCCTCCCCCCAGACCCAATCAGTTCCATCACTTCTTCATGTCTGACATTTCTCCTGTGTGTCACCACTTTTTCATTCTCATTGCCAACATCTAATCAATCAAAGTTGAATTGCCCATCACATCCCACATGGATTGCTACAACAGCCTCCTAACTCATCCTCAGTCCATCCTGCACACCACTGTCAGATGAATATTTATAAAGCATAGCTCAGCTCATGCAGGTACTATATAAAACCATCCACGCTTTTCCATATCCTACAGAAGAGGGAGGGAAGCCCACATTTCCTTAGGAAGTATGTTATAGTGGGTAGAGATCTGACCTTAGAATTAGGAAGACATGAGTTCAAGTCTCATCTTGGATACAATCTGGCTGTGTGACTGCAGGCTTGTTAGTTCAGCTCCTTAATGATCTAGGCAAGTCTTGAAGATAATAAGGTACATGATTGAAAGGTATTTTCTCATACCACTGTAATCACAGGTCTAGTCCCTATCCTCACACCTATTTCTTAGGAGTTTTGGTTTTCCAAAACCTTCTTCAACCTGGCACTGTTCTTTCCTAGTCTTTTTTCATATGGTTCTCCTCTAGGTCCATTAGGTTCAGAATGAGCAGAACAATTTGTCCTCTATACACATCCAGAGTTTTTTTTGGCTTCCATACCTTTGTTTATAGGAACTATAGCTGGATTGCCTTTTCTCCTTGCAGCATTCAGGACTCAATTCAAATGTCACCTCTTCAAGGCAGCCTTCTCTGATTCTTCTAGTTGAAAATATTTCCCCTTCCTGTATGTGCCTTCGTCTTCTCTCTCATTAGAATATAACTTGAGAGTAGAAACTGTTTCATTTTCTCTGTTTGCATTTCCAGCACCAAGGACAAATGTTTCCTTGATGAACTAATTTCCTTACCTGGGTGTGTGTTATATTCCTCCAGGACTTCCTTTTCTGGTTCCTTGAGGGCTGGCTGGGATTATTTTGTTTTTGCTTCTTTTTTGCAACCTTCTCTGGTTCTTAATACTGTGTTCTGCTCATTTAATAAATCTTTGATGAATCCAAATAAATGTGAATGAGTAACTAATAATTCTCCTATGGATCTGTGATCCTATTTATGAGAAGCCCTCTTCAAAGGTATTGGGACCTATCCATCCTATAAGGCAGCAGCAAGGTTGCTCAGTGGTTAGAACCCTGGGCTTGGTGTTGGGAAGAGCTGAGTCTAAATCCAGACTCAAATATTTACTCTCTGCGTGACCCTAGACAAGTCACTTAATCTCTATTTACCTAAGTTTCCTCAACTGTAAAATGGGGATCATAATAGCACCATATCACAGAGTTTTGTGAGAATCAAGTGAGATAACATTTGTAAACTCTTAGCACAGGGCTTGGCATATGGTAGGTGCTTAACAAATGTCCTTCCTAACTCTGTGTGGCTCTTATCCGTGTCCTCTCATCAGCTGGCCACAGTGGGTCTATTAAAAAGTCTACTTTACCTTCTCCTGGAACACTCGGGCTTTCCACCTTCCATCCCTTTTCCTTGCCAACACGACTACTTCATCTTTTGCATCTCCATGATGGCGCCCGTTTGTCCTGCTTCTCTTTAGACTTCCACAAACTCTTCAGAGTTGCTTCTACGTTGCAGCTTGATCCCATCTACCATGCACCTCCCATTGCCTTCTACATTATAGGCATTTCCACTTCAGAAGTTGTGCTGTATGTCTCCCAGCTGCTTCATAACATTGGTATAATATGGAAACCAGGAATATTATTGCCGTTGCTCTTCTATTGTTTCAGGCATGTCTGACTCTTTGGGACCCCATTTGGCATTTTCTTGGCAAAGATACTGGAGCAGTTTGCTATTTCCTTCTCCAGTTCATTCTACAGATAAGGAAACTGAGGCAAAAAAGGTCAAATGACTTGTGTAGGGTCACATAGCAAGCAAGTGTCTATGGTTTTGAACTCAGGAAGATGAATCTTCCTCACTCTAAGCCCAACACTCTATCCATTGCTCTACCTCGGCTGCTCTATAGGCAGGAATAGTAATGACTGATGCCAACAGCCTCAACTGGTAGCAATATCAGCAAGGAAAAGAGCTAAAAGCTGAAATTTGCTTTTTGGCATCATCTGGCTGAGTCTGGTTCTCTCCCCTTTGCCCTTGCCCTGAATGGGCTTGATAATGAAGAAATGAGGGGGTGTCTAGCACCATCCACCCTTCCACAAAGCCACAGGGCCATGTGGAGGCTGGGGGATACTTGACATGAATCATCTGATTTGGGGAAAAGTTATTCAGGTAGTGCTTCTTTGATAAACAAACTGCAAAGCTGCCAAAGCTCGGGCCGGATTTATGGCCCAAGAATTCATCTTGCAAGCCTGCATATTGAGGGAACACAGTAGATTTTCTGCCTAACATAAATATGCCTTTTTTCTACAGCTGCAAAATAAATGCCTGCCTCTTTTGACTGTTTATACGTGAAATGATTCCACTCAGTAGGGAAAACTCCATCCTCACCTCTGCCAGGAACTCCAGAATCAGCATGAGCAAAGGAACAATTGGGAGGTGTGTCAAGTGAATTCCCATCATGAGTCCTGTGCAGTGGCTGAACCAGTAGCCAGCCTCAGAATTGCTTTTAGAATCCAGAACTAGAGTAGATAAGCAGAAGATGGTCTGGAGCTTCTTCAACTAGACTCACTGTGTGACCCTTTATCTCTCCGGCTCTCCATTAATTTATAGGATGAAGACATTGGACTCGATTTTTTTTTCTAGTTGATTTTTTCTTTTTTTTAACTTAATTTTATTGATTGATTAAGAATATTTTTCCATGGTTACATGATTCATGCTCTTTTCCTCCCCTCCTCCCACCCCATCTCCTGTAACCAACGCACAATTCTACTGGGTTTTACATGTGCCATTAATCAAGACCTATTTCCATATTATTCATATTTTGATTTTTTAAATTTATTTTTTATTGATTATGAAAAATTTTCCATGGTTCCATGATTCATGTTCTTTCCCTCCCCTCCTACCTCCCCCCTCCCATAGCCAATGAGCAATTCCACCGGTTTTTCATGTGTCATTGATCAAGACCTATTTCCATGTTATTGATATTTGCACTAGGGTGATCCTTTAGAGTTTACATCCCCAGTCATATCCCCATCAGACCATGTGATCAAGCAGTTGTTTTTCTTCTGTGTTTCTGCTCCCACAGTTCTTCCTCTGAATGTGGATAGTTTTCTTTCTCATAAATCTCTCAGAGTTGCCCTGGATCATTGTATTGCTACTCGTAGAGATGGACTCGATTCCTAATGGCCTTCACAAATGTAATATTCTAGAGCCTAATAAGAGTTCTGTTTGGTACTATTTGATATTATGGAGTTTAGCTGGGAACCATTGTGAATCCAGATGAAGACGTACACAAATAAGGGAAGTTTTGGCAGGGCGGAGGAGAGTTTCCAACTGAGGCATAAGGGATGGCATTAACTGGCACAGAAGATAGAGTGAGGCTTGAAATTAGGAACTATGTTGTTGTTTAGTTATTTTTCAGTTGTGTCTGACTCTTCTTGACCCTAATTGGGGTTTTCTTGGCATACCAGAGTGTTTTGTCATTTCCTTCCCCAGCTCATTTCATAGATGAGGAAAGTGAGGCAGAGTTAAGATGGCTTGCCCATCATCACTGGCATGGAAATGTCTGAGGCTGATTTGAATTCGGGTCTTCCTGACCCTAGACCCAGGACTTTATCTACTGTACTACCTAGTTGCCCTGAAATTAGAAAGACCTGTGCTCAACTCCTGTCTCAAACACTTGCTTATCAGTGTGGTCTTCAACGAGTCCCTTGATCCCTTTCAGCTTCAGTTTCCTTACTTGCAAAATGAGGTTCGTTATATAGCACCTACCACACAGGAGAGCTATGAGTTCTAAATGAAATAATATATGTAAAATGCTTTATAGACTTAAAGTGCTATATAAATATCAGCTCTTATTATTATCATTAATATTTATATTATTAAACTCTGTAATAAAATAGATCTGGAAGATCCTCCAACCTTAGAACTTATCATTACTAATAGAGGATCACAGTCATAGCATCAGAGACTTAAGGCTGAAAGGGATGTCAGGGATCAATTAATTCAATCCCCTCATTTAGCAAGGTTGGAACATAAGGCTCAAAAGTTAAGTGACTTGTCCATGTGTCAACTGATGGGCATTAGAGATGGGATTTGAGCCCTGGCTTCAAATTTGACTCTCGAAGATCATCTAACTCAGCCTCATTTTACAGATGAAGAGACAAAGACTCAGAGGAGGCTGATGACTTATCCAAGCTCACACAGCCAACTCAAGTCCTCCAGTTTGCAGAAGCCACTCATTTTATGAAGGATAAGAGAGACTTCTGTTTGTGCAGTGTGATCTGTGAATCTTTGGCTTCATTATAATGTGCTAATCTTTCCTGGAAATAAGTTAGGTTGATTGTGATTTTCAGTCCTTTTCACCCATTAATAACATGAACTAATCAACCAATAGATCTATTTTAAAATACAGCTTTCTTCCATTCCTAATTAGACATGTGTAAATTAATTTGCAATAGTCTATTAGTCAGACACCTACTGAGTTGGCAAGTTTGCAAGTGGGAAATAATATGCATGCATCTTTAAGCAGCCACAAGTACCCCACTCTCTTAGATGCACAGACTTTTAAAAATCAAGTGCATATAATTATACAGTTTTAAGAGGGAGATAAACATTTGACTCTTTCCATAGGTTTGAAGCTGAAGGAATATTTAAAAGGCCACCGATCTAAAGATCTGGCATCTCCATCACTCACATGGTTGTGTCATGTTTTCTCAATAAAAATATAACATCCTGGACAGCAGTGACCATTCCCTAAACTTTTATCTCCCATAAATCAAAGACTGAGAGAGACAGAGATAGAGAGAAAAAGAGAGACAGCCATAGCTCATTTATTTACTGTGCATTTACCATAGAGCAAGAATAATGCTAAGCAAATAAGATTGTCTTTTCCCTTCAAGGGATTACATTCAAACAGAGGTGACAGCTAGGTGTCACAGTGGCTTAGAGTCAGAAAGACTCATCTTCTTGAGTGCAAATCTGGCCCCAAATACTTACTGTCTGTGGGATTGTGGGCAAGACACTTAACCCTCTTTGCCTCAGTTCCCTCATCTGTAAAAATGGGCTAGAGAAGAAAATGGCAAACCACTCCAGTGTCTATGCCAATATGACCCGAAATGGAGTCACGAGGAGTCAGATACCACTGAAACGACTCAAGTACAAATTCAAATGGAGGAAGAAACATGTAAAGAAAGTCTGGGCAGGGAATGATAGGAGAGGGGAGATAAAAGAATATTGTTGTTAGGTCTGGATACACAATGAGCACTTAATAAATGTTTACTGGAGTGAATGAACTCAAGTGTCCCTCTGATTGCCTCTATCTGGTTTCCTAGGCAGATAAAATAGTCAGATGATTCTACAGATGTAGAATTGGGACTTTATTTTTTAATTTATTTTTGTTTTATTGATTAATTATGAAAAAATTTCCATGGTTACATGATTCATATTCATTCCCTCTCCTTCTTCCTCCCCCCTCCTGTAGCCAACACGCAATTCCACTGGGTTTTACATGTGTTATTGATCAAGATCTATTTCCATATTATTGATATTTGCACTAGGGTGATCCTTTAGAGTCTACATCTCCAAACATATCCCCATCAGGCCATGTGATCAAGCAGTTGTTTTTCTTCTGTGTTTCTGCTCCCACAGTTCTTTCTCTGAATGTGGATAGTGTTCTTTCTCATAAGTCCCTCAGGATTGCCCTGGGTCATTGTATTGCTGCTAGTACAGAGGTCCATTACATTCAATTGTGCCACAGTGTGTCTGTCTCTGTGTACAATGTTTTCCTGGTTCTGCTCCTTTCACTATGCATCAATTCCTGGAGGTCTTTCCAGTTCACATGGAATTCCTCCAGTTCTTTATTCTGTTCAGCACAATAGTAGAATTGGGACTTTAGAATCTATGTACCTCTGAATAATTTAGCTCTTATCCATCATCTCCAAGCTATGTCACTTACCATGGCCTCTGTCCCAGCAACCACCTAGGATCTGATCTGTGATGACTTTTTGCCTTTTGTTCTTTCGAACCATGCATGCTCCAAAACATGCTGTCTCAGTAGTTTCCTCAACCCTTACTCCTACAAGAAATGATAAATACAGAGAAGCATGGAAGCAATGTATGAATTGATGCAGAATGAAGAAAGCAGAATCAGGAAATAATGGACATAATGAATGCACCAAGATAATCTGAAAGTACAAATTCATGAGTAAAAGCCTACAAAATCAGAAGTAGAAGAATTGGTAATTATAATGACTAAGCTTGTTCCTGAAGAAGAGATGAAAAAATACACTTTTCTCCCTTCCTTAAACTAAAGGGTAACTATGGCAGTCAATTATTCTATAGTCAGAATTTGTTAATGTGTTGATTAGTTTTGTTGAATTCTTTTTTTACCCATCTTTATTATAAGGTGTGGCTATCTAATTAGGGAATATTCAGAAAGTGATGCAATAACAAAATATAACATTAAAAAAAGATGCTGAGTTTGAGCTTAGAAAAGGACAATAACTTGATCTAGTTGAGTGTGGAGGGACCAGGGAATAAGACTCACTCAAAGAGTAATGATGAGAATGAAAGGAAATGATTTTCCTCTTTTAGAAAATGACATGAAACTAGAGACTTTGATTACCAAAAAGGAGGAGCTTCAGAAGCTTGTCTAATCTTGGTGGCGTTAGCTTTCCTTATTTATAAAATGGAAGTTGGGTGACATGAAGTCTTAAGTCCCTTTCAGGTCTGAAAATATGAAAGATAGAAGCCAAATGACTGAAAATACAAAAACAAACTCTGCAAACTCCCTTTTCAATTTTTATTTTCCATTATCAACTTGTCAAGGAAAAATATTTCAAACGAGGTAAGCATGTTCTCCTCTGTGTCTCTCCTTTGCAAATGAAATCCATTTTTAAGTCAGTGGACAGGCTAAGTTTATGTTTATGGGAGTTAATGTACCTGGTAGGCGAAAGAATACAGCCTGTTTTATTTTATCTCAAAGTATCAAAGGCACCAATTTTCCTGAGCTCTATCCTGGATCATTTTGTCTGTATATGAGAGCAATACACACATTTTTCTCAATTTTCCACTTGTCATTTGCCATTTTAATCTTTATTCATAATGGTGGTTTTAGGTAAAAAAAAATTCTAAGAAAAATAGTAGTGGAAAGACAAGGGAAGGAGCAATTGTTTGCCTCTTGCTCCCTTTTCGACCCCCTTAGCACAGTGTCAGGCACATAGTAGGTACTTAATAAATATTGACTGATTATGGATCTCTTACTTCCTTCTTTGGAGTCTCCATTTCTTTTCCTTTATAATTAGGAAGCAGAAGTCTCTAAGACCCCTTCTAGTCCTAGCATCCATGAATCTATGGGTCTGTGATGGCTAAAGACAGGATCCAAAGTATGTTGTTCAAATGTTTTAGTTCCATCCAATACTCATCACTCAAAAATTGTTACAGGACAAAGTCATTGGGACAGCTTTAAGGTTAAGGTAGATTTCCCCCCCTTTTTTTAGCTACTATATATTTTAAGGAAATTCAGAAGTAAATTATTCACTTTTAATATGGACATATCTGAATTTTTCAGATGTTCTATGTTTATTCCATTATTAGGAAATTGTGTGGCAAAATTGCGGAGAAAGATGTTTCTCACCCACATAATTGAGTCTTTTGGCTTCCCAGGTAGTGGTTGTCAAGGGGGATGTTGTTTCATTTGCAATCAGTTGAAAAATCTTCATGAAAGATTCCTGTTCAACAAGAATGAAAATCTCAACTATAATCTTGAGTCATCTTTTTGGACCCAGTTTGCAACAGGTGAAACTTGATAAAGACAAGAAGCTAAAATTAAGCTCTAGAATTAAGAAATCTAAAAGGAGGAAAGGGAAAGATATTTATTCTCCTGTTTCTTACCATCCACTAGAGAACTGAAGCTTTCTCAGTAATTCACATAACTTGACATCACAAAATAAATATCTACAAACCAAAGAAAATAGAGGTTTCTGGTATTTAAAACATGTGATTTTTTAATAAAACATAATATTTTTTAAAAATATCCCTTGCGGTATCCTGTTGTGAGATGACATTGCCTAGCCTAGTGAGATTCCTTACACCTTCCCCTCCAAACTCCAGTGCCACATGATTTCAAATATGGACACTAGACAAAGTAATTCTAGTAAGTTAATATAGTAGGATTGGCCACCTTCATGACCTCATTTAGCCTCTTTGGGACTCAAATTTGGTCATCTAGAAAATAAGGGGATTATATTAGAAGACCTCAGTGGTGCCTGATAACTCTAAGGATATCATTCTATGATCCCTGAAATCAAATTGTCTTCTTAACACAAGGTTTGCCCAATGATAAAAATGAGGAAGTTGGACCAGATGGCCTTCAAGGTCCCTTCCTGTTCTAGAGCTATGATCCTAATATTCAAAATAATTAGAAAGGCCAAGGGAATCTAGGTCTATAGCTAGAAGGTACCTTGGATTACCTTCCAGTAGTCTACCCCAAGCACATGAAGACTTCCTTTAGTGTACTGGGCAGATAAGAGCAATTTAATCTAATGGGCATGAAGGCAGCAGAAGGAGGCACTGTGGAGTGCTTAGAGTTTGATCAGAAATCAAAGATGCATCCTGGTCATCCGCTGCATCCTGACCATCACCAGTCATCCCGACTTTTGTCTTGACACTGAGTTTTGATGTGTCTAGAAGAGAGACTGAGGCTGATGACTTTGTGCAAACCTGCCTCACTTAAATCCAATTCATGTGCAAGTCAAGATATCCATGATAACACCCCATGATGCTACTGGTCCCCTTTAAAAATGAAAGAGAGGCAACAATAACAACCTTGGAGCATCTTGCAGTAGAATGGCCCCACCTAGTTTTATAGATAAGGAAAATGCAGCCTAGGAAGTGAAGAGACTAGAACAAGGTTAACATGATTTTAATGAATATCTTTTGGCTTTTTATAATCTATTTCTAAATAAATGTCCTTCTATCTCCTATCCAGAAAGCCATCCATTATAACAAAATATAAAGAAGGAAAAGAAAAATATGATTCAGCAAAAATAACCAATGTATTGACTAAGTCTGTCAATATATGCCAAGTTTCATGCCCACAGTCCCTCCCACAGTCTGTATGAAAATGGGAGAAAAATGCACTCTTCCTCAAAGACAAGACAATGAGAATCAGGATCAGGCTTTGAATGTAGGTCCTCTGACTCTAGAGTCAATTCTCCTCCCATGTATCTCACTGAATTTTATTATTAGTATTGATATTAATTATCCTACTTATCAGCATATATTTTAATAATTTTGGGTCTTAATATCAATAATTCTTTTTATGCTCTTTCATTTCTGGCTGATTATCTAGCTTTGGGGAGTTATAGACATGCTTTAAAGGAGATGACCTTCTCTCTCTACTTCTGAAATAATCTCCTTGCTTCTTGACTAATCTTCCAAAAGTCCCATTTTAGTCATTTTACTCCCTGGCTAATGAAATCCTTAGTGACTCCCAAATGGCTAAGGATAAAGTCCAAATTCCTTAGTCTGATCCTGAACATTCATGGAAGATGTCAGATCATCAAGAAGAAAGCAGTCACTTGTACTTCTAAGTTGTACTTGGGGGCACTTTTTTTACAGTAGATGAGAATTTATAATGATAATAGTGTCCATTGATCATTTGTTCTCACTTTTTTGAATGTATCTCTTGCTACCATATTTCTCCAGGCAAAAGGGACCATTCACCATTCCCTAAACATTTGTCATGAACTCAGACTTTAGCTCCTTTGTTTTTGTTGGTTCCCCTCCCTGGAAATACTATCTCTTTAACTCCTAATTTCCACATTCCAAATATTTTTTTAATTTATTTTTATCTTATTGATTCATTATGAAAAAATGTCCATGGTTCCATGATTCATGTTCTTTCCCTCTCCTTCTCCTCACTCCCCCATAGCCAATGCACAATTCCACTGGGTTTTACATGTGTCATTGATCAAGATCTATTTCCATCTTATTGATATTTGCACCAGGATGATCGTTTAGAGTCTACATCCCCAATCATATCCCCATCAACCCACGGTTCTTTCTCTGAATGTGGATATTTTCTTTCTCGTAAGTCCCTCAGAATTGTCTTCAGTCTTTGCATTGCTGCTAGTGGAGAAGTCCATTGATTGTGCCACAGTGTATTCATCTCTGTGTATATGGTTCTCCTGGTTCTGCTCACATTCTAAAATCTTACTAGTCCTTTAAGGCTGAGTTCAAATGTCAACCCCTCTATAAAACCTAGCCTTGAACCCCTATTCCGACTCCAAACTCTTCTCCTTGGTTTATACTTATTTTATTTTACTCAGCACATATTGCCTTTTATTATAGTGGTCATAGAATCACAGCTTAAGATAATTTAATGGGAAAGGACATTCAAGGTTATTAAGTCTAATTCCCTTGTTTTTCATATGAGAAAACTGAAACAGGAAAGTTCAATGACTTGTCTACAGTCACATAACTAGTGTCTAAAGCAAGACTTGAATGCAACCTTACTAACTCCAAGTCCAGTGCCATAAACACTCCATCAAGACCTATGTCAGTCTTCTCTTTTCTAGGAAATTATAAACTCCTTGAGGTCAGGATGGGCATTTTACACCTATTTTTATGCCTCCATAATGTCTAGTATGGGTCTTTGCCCAAAATAAGTGAACACTGAGCTGTTGAATGATTGGAGACATTGTGGTGTAGTGGATAGGAACTCATCAAGATCTGGGTTCAAGTTCCATCTCTTATATCAACTGGCTTGGTGACCCTGAGCAAGTCACCTCATCTCTCATTTCTCTGGGCAACGACTATGAATTGTAGAGAAGATGATGACCTGCACTGGGGGAGAGTTTTCTCACAAGGAAAGAGAGCCTGTTACCAAAAATATCCAAAGTCCAAAACAAAAGAAAGAATGAATCAATGAGTTCTAGAGAGGCTGAATTAACTATTAGAGATCAGGAGGACGAGACACACTACACCTACTCTTCAGCTCCTAGTTGAGAAATGGGTTGATTTTCAGAACACTTAATTATTTTATATTTGTTGGGGATTTTTGTTTGTTTGTTTGTTTTTTTAAAGCCACGGATGCGTCCTTATCTATTCTCAGAAGAGAGGGGAAACTCCTGGTAAAAGATATCAGCATTAACCATTCCACCACTGTCTTGCATGGCATATCACCATGAACTATTTTCTCTAACCAAAGAAAATTCTGCCTGTTAGATGATCTGCTTGGCTATTTACCAGGCTCCGCTGACAGATGTCCCTATAAAAAGAAAAATAATAAACACACTTGCTTATTATTATAGAAGAAATGTAGTGAGACCTCAGTCTGTGAAATTGAATTAATCTCTTACAAATCAACCCAGCAGAGGTAGAAGAGAAGAGAAAAGAGGTCCTTGGGCTGTTCTCCAGAGACAGGATGTCTGACATTCACAGTCATTCCCAATACACTATTGGAAGGTTTTCAATCACCCCCCCGCTGCATTCCTCCTCCCCATCTCTAGTCATAAAGAGACTCATCAGGGGGTCTAAAAACTCACTTAGCAACTCCACGACTGGATGCCTCCCATCCCACTCCATCATTTCCCGCTCTCCTCCGAGAAGCCAGCTCTATCAGCGAACACTCCCTTTATCAGATGTCGAAGAAGCCCGGGTTTTCTTTCCTAGGGATAAATCTGGGATTTAAAGAAAACAGATAGAAGGAAGTCATTGTCCACTAGCCCCAAGTTTAGTGAAAAATGTGCAAAGATCTTATACTAAAATTGTCATTTTATTTACAATTTATTTACATTTATTTACAATTTATTTACATTTATTTACAAAGGGGGGACAATTTTAAGCATCCCAGTTAGGGTAAGTGATGTGGATTCGTGATGGTCAAAAGAGCCGACAAAAGATCCAAGAAATCAGTGCAATCATGGAATATTCTGCTGAAGAAAGAGAAGAAAATTAAAAATGCCCAAAGAAACCAAAAAATACAAAGTTGTTGTGGGAGAAGGGGCATATATATATATATAAATATATATATACATATACATATACATACACATATATGCACACAAACACATAAATGTGTATGTATATGTATGCAAATATGTTTGTGTGTGTATATATGTGTGTGCATACACACACACACACACACACTTCTCTTTGTGTATAGGCTAAACATATAGAAATTTTCTCCCCATATGTGTTCCAAAAATCTTAGGACATTTTAAACCATTAAAGTCTGAAAAGGCACTAAGACTTTGGGGATACCTTAGATAGTATAGGTATGTGTATATTTATAGTGAGGCTTCTTTTGATATAGGGCTTCTTAACCTAAGGTTCATGAACTTTTTTACTTTTTTAATTATTTTATTTATTTCATCAAATAGTTCCCAATTACATGGGGAAAAAATTACATTAATTTTTTTTTAATTCTAAATTCTCTCCTTCCTATCTGTCCCTAGATTCATTTTTAATTATACCTATGAGGTCATGCAAAATATATTTCCATATTAGCCATTGTGCAAAAGTAAACATATGGGGGTAGCTGGGTAGTTCAATGGATTGAAAGCCAGGCCTAGAGATGGGAGGTCCTGGGTTCAAATCTGCCCTCAGACCTGGGCAAGTCATTTAACTACCATTGCCTAGCCCGTACCACTCTTCTGCCTTGGAACTAATACACAATATTTATTCCAAGATGGAAGGTAAGGGTTAAAAAAATGTAAACACAAAATAAAACAATAAAAATAGTTTTTAAAGTGTACTTAAATTTCATTCTGTAGTCAAAGACCATTAGTTCTTTTTGTGGAGGTAGCTTTTTCTTCATGATATGTAAACTTATTTTTCTTTTACTTTTTTTTTTGGTTCATTTAAATCTTTACCTTCCATCTTAGAATCAAGACTATGTGTCAATTCCAGGGCAGAAGAGCAGTAAAAGCTAGGCCATTGGAGTTAAGTGACTTGCCCAGAGTCACACAGCTAAGAAGGGTCTAAAGCCAAATTTGAACCCAAGACTTTCTTTCTTTAGGCCTGGGCTTTCTATCCACTGAGCCACCTAGCTGCCCCTGTGAACTTATTTTTTAAAATATTTTTATAACCACTTATAAAATTGGTTTCTCTTGTAATCCCATATTTTATTTTATGCCTTTAAAATTAAGATTTTTATATGATCTCTGGAAGGGATCCAGAGATTTAACCAGGTTATCAGAGGGATCCAGAAAACAAAAAAGGTTAGAAATCTCTGGTCTGACATATATATATATATATATATGTATGTATGTATGTGTATATATATATATATATTTTTTTATGTAAATAACTTACTATATATTTGTTTATTTTTAGTCTGTAATTCTTTATGTGTCCATGGTCTCTCCTCTGATAGAATCCAAGTACCTGGTAGAGAGATGTGTTTGTGTGTGTGTGTGTGTGTGTGTGTGTGTGTGTGTGTGTGTGTGTTTTGTATATCTATCAGCCCCTCTGATCATAAACACTCTCCCTCTTTGTATTCTCCTCTTAGCTTCTCTGGCTTTCTTTTAGCCTCAGGTAAAGTTCCATCTTCTTCAAAAATCCTTTCCCAGTCCTTGATTTTAGTGCCTTCTCTCTAAGATTATTTCCAGTGTAGCCTATATATCTATTATATTTGTATGTACTTGTTTACATGCCATGTTCCTCATTGGACTGTGAGCTCCTTGAGATCAGGGATTTTTTTTGCTTTTCTTTGTATATCCAACGAGTAGCATAGCCACTGGCACATAGTAGGTATGTATTTAAATAAACAATATAATAAATGCTACTTGATTAACAGACTGACTGCTTTAGGATATTTATTGCTGTAAACAGTAATATTATCATTATTGTTGATATTGTAAACAGTAATACCTTTATTATTATTGAATTTTACAATAAACTAGAACTATATATTGGAGAAAACTGGAAACATCTCTTGTCAGTTATAGGGTCAAGTTTTCCATATTGATTTTTGTTCATGTCAGCTCCAACTCATGCAACAATGTAATGTGCCTAAAAAAGTCTCAACATGAAAGAGCCAATTACTATTGATTTAATTATTATTGAACTAGTCTCCTGAAAGGATAATAACATTTATAAAGTCTGCTCTTTATCCCACAGCCTTTGACTCAGTTCTTCACTCATGGCTTAATCATGTATTGCAAATATATTGAATTTTGTCTTGTTTCGAATGTTTTGAAAATATATCGAATAGATCTAATCATAGTGAAAACACAGAAGTTTTTGGCATCCATGGTGAAAACCATTATCTTTCTAAAATGCACTATTAACTAAAATACACCACTTTAAACATAAAGGTAATAAATAGAAAGTTGGGACGTACAGGCATTCTGAAAGCAAATCTTGAAGAGGATGAACATTTCGAAATTAATTAATAATTGTGCAATGCTTGTTTTAAGGTAAAAATATAAAATGATACATAATAAATTGGGAAAGTGCCCTGGCAAAAACCTGTGTGATATTAGCAAGACACAAGACTCCTACAATCATCCTACAAATTTAAACTTCCATACCAAAAAAAAGGAGTGATAAGCATTTACAGAAAGCATAATAAACAAATAAAAATAAATAAACTCTACAGAAATACCTTTAAAATAACCATACATTACTCCACTAAGCAAAAATAAAACATAACAAGTCCACACTATTGAATATGTTGAATGAATCTAAGTTGTTCACCTTCAGGTGGATCTATCAAACAATTAATCAATTATTAAACAATTATTGAAACACATACTGTGTCAAGCCTCAAAGAATTTACATTCTAATGGAGGACACAGCTTATAAACATATACATAAGAGGAGGGTAGAGGGAAAGGGTAAAGAGGAGAGGAAAGGAGAGGGGACTGTCTCTTATACATTTTTTTTTTTTTTTTTTGAGTGAGAGAGAGAAGGGGGGGAAGGAAGAGAGAGAGAGAAGGGGGGAAGGGAGAGAGAGAGGAAGGGAGAGAGGGAGAGGGAGAAGAGAGGTCCTACCTTATTTTTTTCTAGAAGTCTTGTGTGGTCCACATGGGGTAGGTAGCATGGTAGGGAGGAGAGAGAGCCAGCCTTGAAGCCAGAAAAAACTTAGGTTCAAATCCTACCTCTGGCACATAATGACTATGTAAGCCTTTAAAAGTCACTTAATCCCTCGATGCTCCAGGCTTTGGCATTAAAAGTCTCCTGGCTTTGGCATTTCCTATATTAATGACCTAATAGGTTCAATCTTTATCCTCATGGGATTCGCATGAACCTTGAAAAGGTACACAAGTCCAATAGAAATACTCCTCAATGTATAAAATATTTATAGCAGCCTTTTTGTGGTGGTAAAATATTGGAAACTGAGTGGTGTTCAGCCATTCCCCAATGGATGGTCACCACTCAGTGGCATAATATTATAAGGGAATCCCACTGGATTATAAAAAATGATGAGAAGGATGATTTAAGAAAAGCATGGAAAGACCTACATGAACTGATACAAAATGAAGTGAGCAGAACCAAATCATTATAGACAATAATAGCAATATTATATGACAAACAGTTATGAATGTCTTAGCAATACAATAATCCAAGAAAATTCTCAAAGACTCATAATGAAACATGCCATCTGCTTCCAGAAAAAGAACTGAGAGAGTCTGAATGTACATCAAGACATACTATATTTCACTTCATTTCTTCACTTTTCTTTTGTTTGAATCATCTTTCAAAAGAATCATTATGGAAAGATGTTTTACACTATTACACAGATAAAATCTGTATTAGATTGATTGCCATCTCAGGGAAGAGGGAGAGGAGGGAAAAAGAGTATGAAAATTTGTTCAAACTTTAAAATATGAAGGTTAAAACATTATTTTTATGTAATCAAAGAAAAATAAAATATAAGTAAATTTTAAAAAGAAATAGTTAATTTAAACAAATCATATGCCATCTCTCCGTATGTGGGATTATATCCCAAGCAAGATAAGGAAGAGGATTGCACATGTTATTTCATCTTCAATGGGACTCCCAGAAGAGGAAATTCCCTGTACTTACAGTCACAGGAATAGCAAGAAGAAGTGACTAGACCTAGAATTAGAAAACAAGTTGGATCCTGGTCAAGTCATTTAACCCCTCTGGGGCTCAATTTCCTCAGCTATAAAATGAGAAGATTTGACTAGCTGACCTGAGATCATCTAGGTCCCATTCATCTCTCACTATGGGAAATCCTATTCAGTTTTCAACTTTCTGACTCAAAATAGCAAAACTGGGATCTGAATTCCAAACTTTAGGTTTCCAGACCACTGCTTATCCCCACTACCTTCTACATTCTGCTTCTACTCCCTAGAGACACAACAACAAAAAATAAAGGTTGGCTCTCCTAGAAAGTATGCAACGTTTCCAGTTTCACACCCCCCCAAGTTTGACCTCCCTTTGAATCTTTGCATCCTCAGCATTCTGCACATCTTGCAGAGGAAAGGCTCTGATAAATATCTGTGAAAGCACTCAGTCAGTTGATCCAATATGATCACGATCAGACAAATTGGTAAATGCATATTTCTATAGGGCATTGAACCTGGAATCAGGAAGACCTGGACTTGTATCCTGCCTCAGACATGGACTATGAACAAATCACTTAATTTTCTGGGCCTTAGTTTCTGTATCTGAAAAAAAAAATAAGAGGTGTGGAATCAGTGACCTCTAAGGTTCATTCTAGCTTCAAATCTTTGATCATATTCCTCCTAGAAGGGTGATTCACTTTAACTCCTTTGACTTTTTCTAACAAGGAATCAGGGAGAATGGAGGGAAGAAAACAAGGAGGAAGAGAAGAAAGGACTAAAGGAGGGAAGGTAGATGAAGGATTAAATACAACCAATTATTAAAAGTGAAAGACATTATAAAAATCATATAATTGGGGGCAGCTAGATGGTTCGGTAGATTAAGAACCAGTCCCAGAGACGGGAGGTCCTGGATTCAAATCTGATCTCAGACACTTCCTAGGTATATGATCCTGGGCAAGTCACTTAACCCCCATAGCCTAGCCCTTACCACTCACTCTACCATAGAACTAACATACAGTATTGATTCTAAGATGAAAGCTAAAGGTTTTTGGTTTTTTTTAAGATCATATAATGCATGACCCTCTATTACAAATGAGGAAACAGGTCCAAAAAGAACTCCAGGTCATACTGGTCCTAAAGATCAAGGCTGTGGACATTTCTACTGAAACTCATCCACCAGAAGTGCCCTTGGTCAGCTGAAATTACTTGATTGAAAGCAGACAGGAATTATAGTCCTGGGAGTCAGCTGGGATTTGGGAAATGAATTTATAGAGATTCAGAAGCCCAACTGACCTGGGAAAGAGTCTGTTTCCACTATTGAATATTTTTTCTTCCCTCCCATTTTAAAGAAAAAAAGCCCTTTATTGAAATTCTTTTTGGACCCCAGTGTTTTTCTGTCTGTGTCTAGATTTACACAACAATACTTCTTTCAGAGAAAGTACCACTAGGAAAGTCTTTTCTATGTTGTTTTTCTTCTCTCCTGATGTGGGATGAGTGGAGAGCCCCAGGAAACCATGGCAACAGTCATTTTGCAAAAAGTTGTGGTCTTCCAGGGAAATAAATGGGTGCAACAATCTCAAACATTTTTGTTAGAGATCACCATAGTAAATCCAACAATGAAGCTCTTTAGCCTATAAGTAACTGAATTTTCATTTCAGTGATGGAAACCATTGATCATCTCAACTAGCTATTCAAGATCTAAAGTTGAGAGTTCCCAGAGGAAGTAAATCTGTGCAGGAAGAAAAAGGGCAAATGTATCTTTTTCTCTGATTCCCTTTCTAATCAGAACAGATTGGGAGGGAAGGAGGTGGGAGGCAGAGAGCAGAGGAAGAGATTGGGGACCCTTGCAGAGACAGGAAACCTTAGTTAGCAACCCCTATGGATTTCTTTCAGTCCTATAAAATACCAAAATACTTAGTTCTATTCCTCTTCTGACAGGTGAAGATGTATGATTTGGGAATTCACTTAATAGAAACCAGAAATAAGCCTCATCATTGTTGGAAAGGGGAAAAAACACTCACAGGTCCTTTGTATTCTGTGCTGCAAAGAGGAAGAAGAATACTGAGTTCAGTAGGAAAAGTATTACCTTCAGAGTCTAAGGACCTAGGTTCAAATCTTTCCTCTGAAATCTATTCAGGCAAGTCACTTTCTTTGAGTCCCAATATCTTGAAATACAAAGTGAAGGGGTTAGTATTAGATGGCATCTGTTCAAGGTCCCATCGCTAAAGAAATTCTATCTATCACATTACATTTGCCTCTCAGAGATTAGATGTCATAGAGAAGAGAGAATCAAAATATTTAGTCATGTTTATAGTCAGAAGGTCACTCATAGTTGGTATATTTATTACAGGATGGAGAGTTATCTAGGTACCGTGGTTCCTGCTGGGCAACACTAGGGTCAGAGCTTCAGGTGGGAGGCTAAGTTGGGAGGGTACAGACTCTGGATTGAGATGCACCACAATTAGTATCCAGCATCCACAGCACGGAGAGGATGAAAAAAAAAAGCTAAAGGGTGATTTCATGACAAAAGTCACATGCCTTGGAAGGGAAAGAATGAGTCCTACCTATACACGTCATTAAGGATCATCAACAAGATCCAAATAAAGTATTTACTCCAAGAAATGTAGGAAGAGTTGCAGCCATAATCTGTCAATCAGAAATTGATGAAGGTCAAGCCAGATTGCTCAAGTGTGCCAACTCCTGCTCTAGTATCAGAGGACTTCTACATGCACATTAATACCCCATCAGACATGCTAATTATCCAGTACAACTTAATGACTTCATGTGACCTCCTCTCCATCTCAGCTACACACAGAGATAGGCATACCCTTGACCTTGCCATCTATCACAATCGTATGACTTTCATGCTCATGAGCTCTGAAATCCCCTTACTTAGTCACAATCTATTGTCATGCCACCTCTTCCTCTGCCTTGCAACTCCAAAACCCTGTTTCACTCTGACTTCTAATCCTTCCACTACTTAATTTTTTCCTGGCCAGCACTCCTGCATTGACTACATTCTCATTCTTTCTCCATCCTGACCTCAGGGGTTTTGTTCCTAGGTCATAGAGATAACTTTAATGAGGTGATAATATGGACAGCCAGCAATGTGCTCTCTGGCCAACCTCTTTTCCAAAGATGGATCACTTTCCAAGGAATAAGTTTCTACAGAATATTTATGTTTTGCAATGTCAAGATTTGCATTCTAGGTGAGGTCATTATCATAGTTTGCTACTCCTCTATAATTGGTTCTCTCTCAATTCCCTTGATTTCTCATCTGATTGGTCATCTTGCCTTGCCAGCCCCCACCTTAGAATTTTTCCCACCTACCTCTGCATTTGCTTCTACTCACATTTTCTTAAAGGAAGCTGGAGACAATCATAAAACCATGCTGACCGAGTCCCCTATAATCTTTTTTTTTACATGATCTCTGCTGGGTACTCACTACAGTAAAGCAATCCTTACTATTCCCACTCACCACATTGGTTTTCCCAAAACTTTTCATCTCTCCTCAAATCCCCTATGACTCTCCCTACCTGCAGCTTCTCAGCTGAAAATCTTGCTTCATTTTTCATTGAAAATATAGCAGCTATTCACTGAGATCTCCCTTTTCTCTCCTCCTCATCTCATACCATTCAGATACTTTCTGCTGTTTTATCTTTCACCTTTGTCTTACTTGAAGATATGACCCTTCTCCTTTCCAAGAAAAACCTCTTTATATGCACAAACAACTCTACTTTATTCCATCATCTTCAGCAAATGACCTCTCTATCATCCCCAACATCTCACTAATCCTCAGTCTCTTCCCATCCAATGACTGTTTCTCTACTACCTTCAAATATGCCCACCATTGAATATCCATATCCAATCTGTTGTCAAGTCCTTTTAATTTTACTTTTGTAACATCTTTTATATATGCCAATTTCTCTCCTGTTACCATATTGGTATAGGCCCTCATCACCTTATTCCTAGCCTATTTAAATAATATGCTGATTAGTTTTCCATGGCTCAAGTCTCCTCCAACTCTAGTCCATTCTCCATTCAGCTGTGAGTTTCCTAAAGTACAAATCTAACTGAATCATCCCTCTATTCAATAGATTTCTGGATCAAATATAAAATCTTCTGTTTGACTTTTTAAGGCCTTTATTCCCTGAGCCTTTCCTATCTTCCCAGTCTTTTCCTACCTCTCCCACCCAACCACATCATGTAGTCTGTAATCAAGTGACACTGATCTCCTAGCTGTTTTACTTATAAGTAACATCCCCTATTCCAATTGGCAGTTTTCACAAGCTGGACCCCATGCTTGGATTTCTCTTTCTCCTTATCTTCTTCTAGCTTCCTTCATTTCTCATTTTTTACAAGAAGCCTTTCTTGATTCCACTTAATGCTATTACTTTCTTTCTGATGGTTATCTCTAATTCATCATATATATCTACATATATATCTACATATATACACACACTTGCATATACATACATTCACAGAAGAGAGAATGAAATGGATAAGCAGGTAAATATAAAGGACTAGAAAAACAAAAAAGGTAGCATTATATTCTCTGCTAAGTTCTCTTTCCTATGTAAGCGTTCTTCTAAAACACTGAGTTCATCCCTTCCAGTTTACTACTGTGCCATGATGGTGGGGATTCTTGAAACCATATGCTATTAAGAATATTTAACCTATAGAAGACTGAAGGAAATCATGATAACTTTCTTTTAATATCTGAAGTATTAGAAAGTGAATGAAGAATTACAATTATTCTTCATGGTCCCAGATATTAAAATTGGGATCACTGAGTGAAACTTGGAGGATTTGGGGTCTGCATAAGGAAAATTTTTCTAATAATCCAGGTTATCTATCAAAGAAAAAGTTGGATATGGATTAATACATTCCTTATCATTAGAGGTGTTCAAATAAACACTGGATAATCACTTGAAGTAAATGTTATGAGGGCAATTTATGTTTAGGATGAAGATTGCACCAAATAGCCTCTAAGATCCCTTTCGGTCTTCAGAATCTATACCTTACTTACCAACCTTACCTAAGAACCCTGAAAGTCTTCTCAGTTCACTTGTTACATTTCCTGCCTTTCTCACAGGAGTAATATCTGTCTAAAGCATTTAATTGTGTTCCCAAATTTGCAAAAGGAGTAGCAAACTATGATAATGACCTCACCTAGAATGCAAATCTTGACATTGCAAAACATAAATATTCTGTAGAAACTTATTCCTTGGAAAGTGAGTCATCTTTGGAAAAGTGGCTGGCCAGAGAGCACATTGTTGGCTGTCCATATTATCACCTCATTAAAGTTATCTCTATGACCTAGGAACAAAACCCCTGATGTGCTTAGAGGACAGAATCCAGATGGAGGCAGATGGAGGAAAAAATTCTCCCACTGGCCATCTGTCTCCTTCCTTGTAAGAATAAAAAAAAAATGAAAGACAGATTTTCCTTGAAACATTACCCATTCTTTTCTTGAAGCCCCTGTTTTCTATTGTTTTACTTTTCTTGCCTTGGCCAAATTATTCATTATTCCAAATTGAGAGACATCTGAAGGCATAAAGTCAAGGTGAGAAAAATATATGTAGTCTAACTCCATAAAAAGAGGCATAAACACAAGCTTTCCTGCTTGGAATGGCTTAGATTCTAGGATGTCAAATGACCTAATATCAAAACAATACATTGGATAATTATCACAAATTCCCTCATATTGTTCAGAGGCATCTGGTGACATACTGGGCCTGGAATCGGGAAGACAATATCAAACCTCAGACATTTACTAGCTTTGTGTCACTGGACAAGTCTTAACTTTTGTTGGCTTCAGACTTCTAAATTATAAAATGGGAGTAATAATAGCATTTACCTCTTGGGGTTATTGTGAGGAAAAAAATGAGATAATATTTGTAAAAAGTACTTAGCATAGGGCCTGGCCCATAGTAGGTACTATACAAATGCTTATTCCTTCCTTTCTCTTGCATTATAGTCTGATTCTATATGGATATGCCCTGCATTGCTAAATAGATTTTAAATCTCAGAAGTTCAGAGCGGTAGTGGGATTCTGATAGAAGATATTAAACACCTGTGGTACCTTTATGCATAATATGATTTACCTGTTTATCTCTTTTAATGCTGTCTTTTCACTATTGCCTTGTGTTTTAAAAAGAAATGGATACTCTCTGCTTTATTTTTTTTTGTTTTAACCTAAGACACAATGACTTCTGATCCCATCACTCATTTTTAACTCTGTGTTAAACTCTCTTTATGTTTCCTTGTATAGGATATATATTTTTGGCTGCTATTTTCAGATCTAATCTACTACCCTCTTCCATTTTATGGGTGAACACATCCCGTTCACATTCATGGTTTTGATATTTAATTGTGAATTTCCTTCTATCATATATATTTTATATTTTAGCGTCTTTTTGTCACCCATCTTTCAAAAATTGTGATGAAAGAGAAGGAATGTGATCAGCTCAATCTACAATCAAAACTTCTGCTTCCACTCTATTATCTCTTCTCTTTTCATCTAACCCAGATTTTAATCAGTGGTTATTACATTTTCTTTATCTCCTTTGAAATCACCATTTATAATCCATATTCCAAAGTTGGTGCTTATTTTGCTTGTGCCTATCTTCTCCCCAACTTTATCCTTTCTCTTACTTGCCCTTATTCCATACATGCTTGTTTACCCTTAAGTAACCCACTTACTTCAGTAGAAAGAGGGTTGGGATTTAACAACAAAATGAAAATATTTCTCTGTTTTTTTCAGTTAAAGAAGCCATGCTACTTTTTTCTAGTATAAGCACTGATTAAAAAAATAATTTGGGAAGGTAGTCCCCAGCAAGGATTCAAAGAGCTATAGTAAGAGGTCAATGGTTGACTATTGTAAACTCTAAACACACAATTACCACCACCCTCAAGAAGCAAAATAAAATTGATGCTCAGATGACTTTATTAAGCAAGCTCCTTTGTTAAACCAGAGCTCTTGTCCTTCCTAGCATGCACTTAACCAAACAAAGTACTACCACAACAAATGTTACTGCTACTAGAATAGCCCCTACTTTGAGGGCAATACTTGTTCCTTCAAATATTACCTTTCTAGGCTTCTCTTGACTCCTGTGTTTATATTTTACAGTTTCTTCTCAGTTTTGATTTTTCATCAGGAATTCTAAAAAGTTTTTCATTCCATTAAATATTAATTTGTTCTCATTGAATTATATAGGGTTTTTCAGGATGATTCTTGGTTATAATCTTTTGCCATTCAAATTATGAAATATCATTTAACAATATTGTCTCTCTTTCATGGAGAGAATTCTTTTCTTTAATAGAAATTTTTATATTTGAAATGTTTTTTTCAAATTGATGAAATATACAAACAATGAAAAGATACAAGCAACTTTAAGATTAATAAAATTATAAAACAACCAAAAATATAAAGTACGTTATAATTAATATAAATCCATCTGAACAAATTTGGTCACAATAGAAATCTTTCTTAAAAAAGATATTTCACAAAATGCAGGAACATATTTTCACATAAGCACTAAAATTTGTGGTGGAGTGAAAATCATAAATTCTTATCACAAAAATAATTACTAGTATCCCAACTGGAATTTTCTTTCATGCTATTATGGTTATGAAGTTGTAACATAGTCTGGTGGGTCCTGACTATAGTTTCTTGGCATTTGGATACTTTCTTGTTTCTTATAATTATTTTTTTGCTTTAACCAAAAGTCTTGATTGATGCTGATATTATTATTCATTTTCAATTAGTGGTTTATTTCAGGAAGGAACTGATGGATATTTCTATTTTCATTTTTGACCTTTGGTCCCAAAACATCTCTGGAGTTTTATGATTTCTTAAAATATGATATCCAAAATTCCTTTGTTTTTTTTCTGATAGGGATTTATATGATCCTATTTTCAGGGAGTTAATAATTTTAAGATTATCTTTACTTAACTCATTTTCAGGTATATTGTTTTACATTTTCCTTATTTTCCCCCCTACCTTTTCATTTGGTTATCGCATTTCTTGCTGTTTCATTGAATCACTGAGTTTCTTTTCTGCATTCTATTTATCAGGAATCTACTACTTGGGTAAGATTTTCAATGTTTGTTCTAAGCTACTTATTCTCTTTCTATTTTTTTTTATTCCAGAGCTCTTATTTCATTTTTTATCCTTTGTTTCTTTTTTTCCCCTAGATACTTTTGAAGGCTTTGTGGCTCAAGTTACTTTTATTTTCTTCTGAGGTTTTGTAGTTATCATGGAGTTATTCTCTTCTTCTGAGTTTGCCCCTTTGGAGTCTAACTCAAGGTACTGTAAACATTTTTTCATATTACTTTTTGCTTACTCATATATCTAGCCTCACTTTCTGGTTTGGAACTTTGTAGAAGGGCCAGGTTTCCTCCTCTCCTGCATTTCTAGATGTAGTAAGGCCCTGTTTGGTCTAATTCCTAGTTTTCAGGGTTCCAACAGCTGGCTTTCACTTCTCCTGGAGTGTTTGCACAAAAAGTTTCAGTAGTCTTCAGGCTTCCCTGGAGCAGTCTTTGTCCTAGCTCTGTAGAAAGATATATATATATATATATATATATATATAT
>NC_058133.1:504435434-504436019 GCF_016433145.1 Gracilinanus agilis | reverse complement strand
CAAATTCAACCTCAGATATTTCCTAGCTGTGTGACCCTAGGCAAGTCATTTAACCTCAATTGACTAGCTCTTACCACTCTTTTTGATTTGGAACTAACACTTAGTATCAATTCTAAAACAGAAGGTTAGGATTTAAAAAGAAAATAATAGAGGGAGGAGGAAAGGAAAGAAAGGGAAGGGAAGGGAAGGGAAGAGAAGGGAAGGGAAGGGAAGAGAAGGGAAGGGAAGCTTTGTTAATAGAAATAATGACCAAGTCAAAGAGAATAATTGTTCCATAGTGCCCTGAATTGATCAGATCTCATTGGGAATCCTATGTTTTAGTATAACATTTGAGGAAGAATGTAGGAGCATGTCCATAGGAAGGCAATCAGGATTGTGGAGGGTATGAAAACAATGGAATGTGAGGAACGAAGGAAATATCCCATGGATATTTAGCATGGAAAAGACAAGTCAGTAAAGTTATGCTAGAGTAACTGTCATATTAAATAGTTAGACCATGTGAAAGAGATATTATATTTATATACACATATATATACACACACATACACACATGCACACACACACACACACACACACACACACACA
>NC_058133.1:504425264-504435375 GCF_016433145.1 Gracilinanus agilis | reverse complement strand
GGAAGGGAAGAGAAGGGAAGGGAAGGGAAGAGAAGGGAAGGGAAGGGAAGAGAAGGGAAGGGAAGGGAAGAGAAGGGAAGAAATCTGGTCTACAAATCAGGAAACAATGAATTTTTGTCTAGGTCATGGTATTAACTTGCTGCATGACTTAGAGGAATTAAACATAATAGTGATATTAATGTTACTGTTCATACTTTGTTTTCAAAGAGGACAAATGACTTCATAGGGTTATGTCTTGGCTTGCTCATGAGTTAAGTGAGGCCGACTTGCACAAAGTCATCAGCTTTATTCTCTAGAGTCATTGGAGTCCAGCAGCAAGACAAAAGTCAAGGATCAATGGCCTGAGATGGAGTGGATATCCTTGGAGTCTTCAATGTCTGATCAAGCCCTAAGTAATCCACAGGGCCTACATCAGCCACTTTCATAGTTTTTAAAACAAATTGTTCTCCTCTTTTCATTCCATTTCTCACTGAACATGGTGATGCAGGCCTATAAAGCACTACTATTGGAGGCAGCCAAGACTGACAGGTTGTTTGTGCTTGGGGGATTCTGAGCTTCAGGGGCATCTGGGTCAAATCTTTCTCCAATGCAGTAAGCTTCTGGGAGTGGAGGGCCATCAGGTCAAGGAGAGGGCAACTGGTCCAGGTTGGAAAAAATGAACAAATTAAAGCTTTTATTCTAATCAGAAGAGGGATCAAACCTGTGATTGGTCACTTACTTCTAGCCCAGGGAGGTAGTCCCTAAGTGATGATGATGATAATGATTTTGGAACTTTATAAAATGATATGACAGCGATGGTGAACGTTTTAGAGACTGAGCGAGTGCCCACACTGCCACCTTCATGCTGCATATAAGCTACCCCCTTACCATAGACAGGGGAGAGAGGAAGCCCTCCCATTGGGCAGTTGGGAAGAGGAGTGGGTGACATGAGAAATGTCCTCAGGCATGGTGGAGAGGGGGATGGGAGCAGCCCCCTCTGGCATATGTGCCATAGGTTCACCAACATGGATATAAGATTTACAAAGAACTGCATTCAGTATCTCATTTGAGCCTCATGACCCATTAATGAATTAATAAAGAGTATTATTACCTTCATTTTACAGATGAGGCACCTGAAGCTTAAGAAAATATGAGTGATTTACCTTTGGTCATATCACTAATAAAGCTTCAAAACACTTTGAGCTGCCCTGAAGTTGAATAGGCTACCTCAAGAAGCAATGATTTCCTATCTCTGGAGTTCTTAGAGGTCTGGAGATGGGATTTCTTTCCACTCCTGACTCCAGGTCCAGGACACTTTCTACTGAACTATGTTTCTTCTTCCATATAAGGATGATTCTAGACTACTAGGGACCTAGCCATCTAAACATTTTTTAAATTAATTAACTTATTTATTTAGAATATTTTTCCATGGCTACATGATTCATGCTCTTTCTGTCCCCTCTTCCATCTCCTCTCCTGGAGCTGATGAGCAATTCCACTGGGTTCTACATGTATCATTATTCAAAACCTATTTCCATATTATTAATATTTACAATAGAGTGGTCATTTAAAGTCAACATCCCCAATTCTATCCCCATCAAACAATGTGATCAATCATGTTTTTCTTCTGTGTTTCTGCTCCCACAGTTCTTTCTCTGGATGTGAATAGTTTTCTTTCTCATAAGTCCCTCAGAATTGTCCTGGATCATTGCATTGCTGCTAGTAGAGAAGTCCATTACATTGATTGTACCACAGTGTATCTGTCTCTGGGTATGTTCTCCTGGTTCTGCTCCTTTTATTCTGCATCAATTCCTGGAGGTCATTCCAGTTCACATGGAATTCCTTCAGTTCATTATTCCTTTGAGCACAATAGTATTCCATCACCAGCAGATATCACAATTCGTTAAGCCATTCCCCAATCGAAGGATATCCCCTCATTTCCCAATTTTTTGCCACCACAAAGAGTGAGGCTATAAATATTTTTGTACACATATGTGTCCTTATTATTGCTTTGGGGTATAAACTTAGAAGTGATATGGTTGGAACAAAGGGCAAGCAGTCTTTTAAAGCCTTTTGTGCATAGTTCCAAACTGTCCTCCAGAATGGTTGGATCAATTCACAGCTCCACCAGCAATGCATTAGTGTCCCAATTTTGCCACATCCCCTCCAACATTTATTACTTCCCTTTACTGTCATATTTGCCAATCTGCTAGGTGTGAGGTGATACCTCAGAGTTGTTTGATTTTCATTTCTCTAATTATGAGAGATTTGGAACACTTTTTCATATGTTTATTGATAGTTTTGATTTCTTTATCTGAAAACTGCCTATTCATGTCCCTTGACCATTTATCGATTGGGAAATGACTTGATTTTTTGTGCAATTGGCTTACATCTTTATAAATTTGAGAAATCAGACCTTTGTCAGAGTCTCTTGTTATAAGCATTTCCCAATTTGTTGCTTCCCTTCTAATTTTGAGGGTGGGTTTGTGCAAATTTTTTTTAAAAATTTAATGTAACCAGAATTATTCATTTTACATTGTGTAATAGTCTCTATCTCTTGCTTTGTCTTAAATTATTTCCTTTCCCATAGATCTGACAGGTATACTATTCTATGTTCACCTAATTCATTTATAATTTCCCTCTTTATATTTAAGACATTTACCCATTCTGAATTTATATTGGTCACCTCAAGCTTTCTGCTATTGTTTTTTATTTTTAATTTTTATTCTCGCTTTATTCTGGAATCATCTTGAGTCCAGGTTCTGATAAAAAAAAAAAAAAAACAAGCACATGAGGCTTACTTAGGACTGATTCCAGTCAGTGTTCTAGACTGGAAACCCATAAAACAAGAGATTTCTCTCTTGCACAATCAATTGCCTGGCAAGTATGCTCATGATGATTTGAAGCAATTCAAATGAATCTCATGGCATCTGCTTCAATCTACCAGAAGTCTTCTACAGTATATTCTGCATATAATTCAACCAAAGAACACATCTGTAATGCATCTTGTGTGTCCCACTCTGGACTCTGGGGAGATCAGGAGACATATTTGCCTTCAAGGATATCACAGTCTAGCTGGGGAGACAAGATTCATAAACCATAACCATGAAAGCATTGGCTTTGACAACTGAGCAGTCAAGTACCCAGTTATATGGTTTCCATTGGATATGACAAATGTTGCTTAAATGACTATTATGTGTGAGGCACTGTATTAGGTATGGGGACATAAAGACAAAAATGAGCCCATCTTTGCCTTTTAGGAGTTTGTATTCTACTGGAGAGATGCAACAAGTAACTATGAAGACCTTATGACATCCTGATAAATAATCCATCCTCTCTCTCTGGTATATGGACCATCCTCTCATCATAATAAAATCAACAGACCTGGCAACTACCACTTTATTTCCAAATAGCATCCCCTCCATTTTGCCATGGTGCCCATACACCCCTGCATGAATGGCTAACAAATGAGGGAAAAGCTTTTAGGTTACTTTGTGGGAAACTGAAAGAATTGGATGATGCAATCCCTATGAATAGCTTTTTCTTTTATTTTAGCATTATTAATCATTTTGACATATTTAAAATGAGAACACTGTAAATTTGACTAACTACATATATCCAAGCTCCAATCTCCCAACCTTCAATGTTAATTATAATTTCAATCTTGCTACAAATGCAGCATACTATTAATTTGACCTTCTATACTGATTTATGTTTTTAAAATCTGCCAGGCCTGCATCTTTATAGATGATTCATGAGGAAAGCTTAGTGAATAGGATGTGCCTTCATCCATGTATGGAGATGACATTCTTGACTATCAGGCAGGAGGATTAGTGTTCTAAGGTAAATTCCTAGCCATGTGAATAGAGGACACTGAGCTTTGCTATTACACAGAGTTGTCCCAATTCTCCTCCCCTCTTTCTAGTCCTCTTGCCTCCCTTGTCATCAGGGTCATATATTTGGGAGATAACCATCTAGGTTGTGAGAAGGTGACTTAAGCCAACTTCAGAATTCAGGATATGCCTTAGTCCAACCTATGGGTTAACCAGGGGAAAGGATCATTCTAGGATCAGGGTCAAGGCTCAGTCAATGTCCAATTTTAGGAGGTTAGTCTTTCAAAGACTAGGAATCGCTCTGAGTTTGAAATTAAGGGTATCTCTGTAGCCAGAGTTAGGGTATCAGTTTCTAGCCAGGATTAGAGACTAGTTGGGGGGTTGTTTTGGTGTCACTGTAAGGGGTCAATGAGGAGCTTAGGGAAAGGTCAGATTCAAGAAGTGCTTCCCTAGAAACTGCTCTCCAAGTTCGCACTAATCCCTTAATGACTTCTTTTTGGGGTCTGGATATTTGACCAATTCTACATTCATGTAACTGTAGTGCTATCTAGGCCCCATATCTCCATCAGGTCCACAAAGATAGACTACAAGATTTTGTTGAATGATTTTCCCATCTTAAATTTGATTCTTGAGGATTTTATATCATCTTTGTGTCAGTTTCCCTCATAGAAAGGATTGGATCCAATAAAAGGAAAAGGAACCAATCTCTGAATTCACTAGTATTAAGTTTAATAATTTTTTTAAAAAGGAAAAGTTATAATTTTAAGCCTTATTAGAAGCCCAGATTCCAGAAATTCTCATCCACTAACCTCAAATGACCCTGTTAAAAACTGAATAAATCTAAAAGACTTTTTTGGTAAAGTGTGATTTCAATAGAAGAGAAAAGAAAACCTCAAGCAGGCTTTTGGCTGATGTTATTCCATGAACATTGGGAGCAGGTGAGACAGTTTTTACCATTCTGGAACAATTTGTCTATGGCAATGGAACTAGGTTAATTACTGGCACAGCAGGACACTGGATGCCCTTGGCCATTGGCTTTTCCAGC
This sequence comes from Gracilinanus agilis, assembly GCF_016433145.1. Lineage (NCBI taxonomy): Eukaryota > Metazoa > Chordata > Mammalia > Didelphimorphia > Didelphidae > Gracilinanus > Gracilinanus agilis. The sequence goes on along the minus strand of NC_058133.1, from coordinate 504,430,518 downwards.
TTGTTTGTTTGTTTTTTTAAATGTTCAACAGTGAAAAATGCCTCATTTCCCAGAGGACTGAACAAATAAATTGCAATGAGTCTCATTTAATTGTGGTCCAAGCATTAGCCAACAGAAAAAATACTTGAGTTTGGGCCATGGGAAAAGGGAAGGCAGAGAAAGTAGTGGAGTAAAAGTACACGAAATCAAAAAGTTCTTGAACAAGAGAAATGAGACTGTGTGTCTGGGAACTTATTTCAAGTCAAGGACTGCATGGATTTAATAGATGTCTATATAAGCATTTATAGGAATCTGAGGGTGGGCATATGTGAGCTGGATTAAAGAATCTGTAGATGTGGTTTTTCCTCCATTTTCCTTTTGTTCCTACTCTGAAGTTAACATACATCAAATGAAATGAACATTTCCATCATCATTGTAGAATAGGAGACAATTATAAATGAAACTCTGCATCTCTGTTCTGAAGAGCATTCTGTGAATGTTTTGTGCATCATGTGTGTGTGTGTGTGTGTGTGTGTGTGTGTGTGTGTTTAGTAGGGGGAATTGATGTAAGAATGGAGTATTTGTAAGAGTCCATGTATAAAAAAAGGAAAGTCATTTTTAAAAAATCAGATCTGTGTTTTTATCCAGGTAAGTGAGGAGCTCCATCTATCAATGCAGTTAAGCACTTGCTCTGCAAATAAGCAAAAGGGGCTTACCTGGGGCACTGAGAGGTAAATGATTTACCTAAAGGCACGTAGTATATAAATACATATACAAGCTATATCACTAGATGTGAATGAGATAAATGCTGACACTCAGAAAGGGGAAAGTTCTAGAGGGTAGAGGTTGCCAACTCCCTGAGAACCAGTGTTAGTGTTACCCCTAAGGATCTGTGATGCTGGTGAGTAGAAGACACAACCTTGAGATGAGCATGGGACTTGTAACTAGCCTTCATCAATGAATAGGTTCAGATAAAGAGTTTACCTGGACCACATTCATGGGAGAAGAGAGAGAGAAGGCAGAGTTAAAGAAAGTTTTATCTATACAATGTAAGGATGGAACATGGGGATGAAAGGGAAGGGATTCTAGGAGATGAAGTCCAAGGGTACAAAATCCTAGTTACACAGGTACAAGTTTTTGAACTTCTCCTCCTTTAGACCAGTTCACTGATGCACAGTATCCAAAGACGAACTCCAAAGGAGAAGTCCAAAGGAGAACTTCAAAGGAGAAGTTTCTTGGACAGGAAGTTCAGGCCTTTTTATAGTCCTTTTTTCCACATCACTTCCTGTCCCTTCCACACTTTACGAGAACCAATCATAGTCTTTCAATTTGCCTAGCACTGCCTGGTGGGGGGTTGAGGAAGCAGGGTGGCAATAGCCTTTGGAGGTGTGAGCTCCAGTAAGTGGACTCCAGTAAGTGACTCATGATTTCTCTTACTTAGTATTAAGTAGGAGTGCTTTGAGTTTTTGAATCTTTTAGCTAAAAATAGGCAAGGGAAGAGTTAATCCTATCTTCACACTGGTTTGTGTTTTTACACTGTGGAAACATTCCAGATGGGCAAATAAATCTTGTGTCAGATCCCAAAGGAGTATCTCTTGCTTCTTCTTTTTTTAAGGTTTGCAAAGTGCTTTACAGATATCATAGCATTTGAATCTTAAGTATCCCTAAGAGAAAAGTGCTATTTTTAGTTCCTTTTTACAGAGGAGGAAGCTGAGGCTGAAAGAGGCTAAATGCATTGTCCAGGGTCACAAAATTGGTCTGTATCTGAGGCAAGATTCGATCTCATAACTCACCAATTCCATGTCTGGTGCTCTATCTAAGTATGTTTCCTCACTAGCTAATCCTTTGATTCTTAAGATTGCTTGTTATATGTTGTCTGTTAATTCTTTTTTTTAAACCCTCTGCCTTCTGTCTTAGAACTGATACTAAATATTGGTTTCAAGGTAGAAGAGCAGTCATGGGCTGACATGACTTGACCAGGGTCATATAGCTAGAAAGTGTCTGAGGTGAGGTTTGAACCCAGGACATCCCATCTCCAGGTCTGACTCTCTCTCCACCAAGCTACTTAGCTGCCCATGTCCATCAATTCTTGGGTCCTATCATTTATAATAAGTGTTTTGTCCAGTCAGTCTGCATAGAAGGATATCTTGGTGAACATGTCTTCATAGTACTGAAGCCACATTCAATGGACCAAGCAGTAATCTTGGCAGACAAGTGGTCTTCTCCACACCATTTGGATTTGTGTCCTCCATATCAGCATTTCCCAGTTGTCCAGGGTATGGAAACACTAGAGTGGAAAAATATTTTCTTGAAAGAGGAGGAAATTGAATCAAAAAGCTAATCTCCTGTTTAGCCTTGCCTGAGTAAGTCTCCCCAGCATTTTAGACCTCAGGCAATGAGGAGAAGCAAACGCCAAGAAACCCAGTTAGCCTGCAAGTACCATAGATTCTGTATCATAGAGTTCCCAAGAAATGTTCCAGTCCATCATCCTCAGAATTCCGACTCTCAGACATTATCCTGAATTCTTCAAGCCGTATCCTGGTACAGCTCAGCGTACATGTACATGTTTCCAACAACTGTGCAGAAAGGAAGAAATGCATCTCTAAGATGAATAAATGCTTGTTCAACATCCCGAAGTTTAACTTCTCCCACATGAGGGTCATAAAAATCTCATTCTTTCCATTCCATTGGGTCCCTGGTTTCTGTAACTTGAGCCTGTGACATTCAAAGTGTGAGATGGATGCTCACAGCCTCCAGAGGAGGGTCAGTTTTCCATTAAAAAAATCATAATCATAAAACCATCAAATGTAATCAAATGGCCATACAAATTAAGAAGTAAACTCTTACATAAACCCTTGGCTTCTAATGTGGCTGAACCAAATGATCTAATGAGTAGCAAATTAGAAATAAACAAATAAAAACGCTTTTTCCCTATAATCCCTTTCAGGTCTGGTGGAGCTGTTGCTTCTCATTGACTGGCTTTCTTTTTTTCCCTCTTTCTCTTTCCTTCCCTTTATCTCCTTTTTTCTAATAGTTATGGCCAACCACATCAAAATATCATCTCACTGATTTTATTGTATCACCTTATGTAGGTTGTTCCACATTTTCTTTATGATTTTTAATTATTTATAGCCTCTAATATTTTACTAACATAGAATAATTTGTTCAGCCATTCTCCTGTTACTAGGAACATGGATCATTTTTTTTCTTCCTTTTAGTATTGTTACAGATAAACTGTGAATATTTTTATGCACAGCCTTTTTCTTTTTCTTTTTCTCTTCTCCCCTCCTTCTTAGTTTTGGCTGTGAAATTCTCAATATGAAATCTCTTGATGGAAAGCTTTGTTTTACAACTTATTGGATGTTGTTACCATATTGCACTCCAGAATATTTGTAATAGTATTCTATCTTACCAACACTGGATTTGAGTTTTTGTTTCTCTGCAGCCTCATCGTCATGGAAATTTATTATTTTTTTGTGATTTTTATCATTGCTATGAATATAAGGCAGTATCCGAAATTCGTCCTTAAAAAAATTCTTTTTGAGCAATAGAGAATTTGTATTTTTTATGTAGTTATTAACAGTGACTCTTTCTTCCTTCTTCGATTGTCTGTTTGTAAACTTTGACCGTTAGGCTTCTAATTTATAATTATTATCCTTCTGGGGCACCAAGACGCTGCAGTAGATAAAGTTCCAGGCCCAGAGTCAGAAGACTCATCTTCCTGAGTTCAAATCTGGTCTCAAACACTTACTAGCTGTGTGACCCTGGATAAATCATTTAACTCCGTTTGCCTCAAATTTCTTATGCTCATCAAATGAGCTGGAGAAGAAGAGTCAAACCACCCCAATATCTTTGCCAAGAAAACCCCAAAAGGGGTCATGAAGAGTAAACTACAACTGAAAAATGACTAAAGACATAATTAGTTTTCTAGATGTCTCAATTCCTTATGAATCTAAATTTGTTCAGTTGTTTCCTGCTGTATCTGAATATTCGTGATCCTACTTGGGATTTTCTTGGTAAAGATACAGGAGTGATTTGCCATGTCCTTTTCCAGCTCATTTTGCAGATACAGAAACTAAAGCAAATAGGGTTAAGTGACTTGCTCAGGGTCACACAGTTAATAAGTGTCTGAGGCCATTTTAGAACTCTGGCACTCTACTGCGCAACTTGGTTGCTCATAGATTTAACATCAGATTTTTATCTAACATCTTTTCAGTAAATATTTTCTAGTATGTTTCTTTCAATTTAATTTTAGATATAATGCTTTGTGTTCTACAAAATCTTGGTGTTTCTTTCTGTTTGTTTAACCAAAGCCACTGAGTTTGTTTTCCATGATTATTGTTATCTGGTCGATAAACATTCCCTTTCTCCACATTAAGGCAAATAATGTATTCCTTCTGGGGTGTTCAGTGATTTTTCCCCTACTGTGCAGATTACTGATTTACATGAAATTTACTGTAATGCACGGTATAGATCCAAATGGATTTTTGTCATATACTTATCTAGTTTTCCCAGGAATGTTTTTATTGAACAGTGACTTCATTCCCCCATTTTTAAAGCTTCATTTATCAAGTGCTCCCTTTTTATATACATTTGGGTTTTGTTTCTGCAGTCTCCATTCTGTTCCATTGATCTCCTTCTTTATTTTCATTCCAGTACAAGGCTGATATATATATATGTATATATATATATATATATTTCATATAATTATTCATAGAATTCATATAATTATTACCTGATGGGGCATTTCAAGATCTAGTAGTGTTGGCCCCTCCTTCCTCTATTTTCTTTTTTATTATTCTTTTTGATATTCTTATCCATCTATTCTTCCACATGAATTTTGTTAAAGTTTGATTTAATTCTCTCAAATAAACTATGAGTGTTTTAATTGGTTTTTCATTAGATCTGTTGAGTTCATTTGTGAAGTACTGGCATTTTACTCTCTTCGTTGCATTTAACCTTGAATAGGGGATAGATTATTTCTCTATTTGTCTATTCTTCCTGATTTCTATCAAATTCATTTGAAATTGTATTTGTATAGGTTACACGAATATCTTAATAAATAAATCCCCAGATCTTTGGTACATTTGTCATTGGTGTAAAGGGTATATCTCTATCAGTCTCTCTTGATTCTTGGTGTTGGCATTTAGAAATGAAAATGATTTTGTGAGTTCACCTTGTACCTGGCTACTTTATTAAAGTGATTTATTGCTTCCATTAATTTTCAGTTGACTGTCTTCAGTTTTCCAGGTGTACAATCATATCATCTGCAAAT
>NC_058133.1:504409802-504423070 GCF_016433145.1 Gracilinanus agilis | reverse complement strand
TTGAAGATTTTCTCTTTATCTAATAATAAAATCATAGAGCCTATTTTTTACTGTTGATATGGATTCATTTTATTGATTTTTTGTTGGTCTTAAATCTCCTTTATATTTAATTTATAAATTTATTTCATTTATTTATAATATATATTATTTATTTATTATTTATTTTATATTATATTATATATAATTTATTTTATTTATTATATTTTTATATATGTATATATAATATAAATTAATTTATAAATATATTTCATCATGTTGAATAATTTTTTGATGTCCTGCTTGGTTCTTTAAGCCAAGTAGCCCCAGATTGCAAAAAGACCAGAATGGTTCTGGAGGACATCCCTGGGATCCAAGGAACGAATAAATCCAGTACTATTTGAGAGGAGAGAATATCTTTAGATTAGTTTATATTCTTCATCCAGGAAAGTTTAGCTCATTTTTAGGTTCTAGTGATATTAGGAAAGGGACTTCTTCACAAGTTTGGGGAAACCATGCAAGGAGTAATAGTAAAATCCAGTCAAAAGATCCTTTCTTTCCTGTTTTCCCCAGGAGCAGGGCTGAGAAATTTTTCACTAAGAATTTCAGTCTCATTTCCTTCCTTCAGCAAACCTCTGTTTAGAAGTTTTGGAGGGGCATAGGGCAAAAATGAAAAGGTGATCCTGCCTTCAAGTCCCCCGAAAGTCTTCTATTTCTAATTTGACTACTTATCTGATGTTGTTAATAAATGACGTCTTTAGCAGTAGTTTTAATCTACATATTTGTGGTTAGATTTTAAAGGAGGAGAATCTGTCCCATGGGAGATTTCCTTGCTATCCTCTGGGATGAGGGCCAAGCCAATTAGAGAAAAAAAGAACTACATTTTTAAAAATTTCTGGTAATATATGATCAATACACTTTTAAAATTTCTGATAATGAAACATTTAAGTAGTACAATAGATAGAGTGCTAGGCTTGGCTTCAGGAAAACCCAGATTCAAATAATACTTCAGATATTAACTAGTTGTATGATCCTGGACCAGTCATTTAACCTTTTTGCCACAGATTCCTCAATTACACAATGGGGTAATAATGGCACCTACCTCGGTTGGATATTGTGAGGATAAAATGAGATAAAACTTGTAGAGTGCATAGGGCCTGGTCCATAGAAGAGCTTTATAAATGCATACACCCTTCCTTTTCCCACTCCAAAAATGTATTAATTAATGTATGATAGAAATTAGTAAAATTACAAAGTTGGAGTTTCTATTGGCCCCCATCCAAATGGAAAGAGAATCAGCATTTATATCAAATTTCTACTGTCTTCTAGGCACTATGTTCAGCATTTTACAAATAGTAACTTGTTTGATCTTTACTACAACCCTGTTAGGCTGTTATTATCCCCATTTTATAGTTGAGGAAATAGAGGTGAAATGACTTGTCCAGAGTCACATAACTAAGTAAGGACTTAATGCTGGATTTCAATTCAGGTTTTCCTGATTTCAGACCTGGTACTCTCTCCCATGTGCCATTTACCCAGCCCAAAAGATATGAGAATGATAAAACTATAAACTTTCCCAAAGAGAGACAATGGACTTAGTATTCAGAATGAGATATGTGTCTTTTTGAATATACCCAATGATTGTTTTGCTTGATTATACATATTTGCTTTAGCAATTTGTTTTTCTTTTCTCTTTTTCTAATGAGAAGAGAGAGATTTGTGCTAATTAAAACATTTTTAATGAGGAGAAACAAATATGAGCTATATTTTCAGATGAGATCACTACCTCGATAGTTTAGCTTAATAATTTCACTTTGTTACAAGACATATATCTCATAGAATAGGGGTAATCTGTAAATGTTTATAATGTAAAAAAAATACATACACAAAATAATTTTTTAATCAGAGTGTTCAAGATTATCATTACCTAACATTACATGTAAAATGAATAATTTTGATTATATTGAATTAAAAAGGTTTTGTACAAAAACAATGGAATCAAGATCAGAAGGGAAACAACAAACTAGGAAAAGATTTTGCAGAAATTTTCTCTGATGAAGGCCTCACTTCTCAAATATATGGAGAACTAAGTCAAATTTATAAGTTAATCCTCAATTGACAGTCAAAGGATATGAACAAGTAATTTTCAGATGAAGAAATCAAAGCTATCAATAACTATATGAAAACATGTTCTAAATCACACTTGATTAGAAAAATGCATATTAAAATAACTGTGAGGTACTGCTTCATACTTCTCAGATTGGCTAATATAGTAGTAAAGGAAAATGATAAATGTTGAAGATGTGACAAAATTAGGACACTAATGCATTGTTGGTGGAATTGTGAACTGATTCAACCATTCTGGAGGACAAAAGACCACTACTAGGAATGTATCCTAAAGAGATTAAAGAAAGAGGAAAGGATCTACTTATACAAAAATATTTATGGCTGCCCTTTCTGTGTTCACAAAGAATTAGAAATTCAGGGGATATTCATCAATTGGGGAATAACTGAACAAATCGTGGTAGATGATGATGATGGAATATTATTGTGCTCTAAGGAATGATGAGTAGGATGATTTCCAAAAAATCTGGAAAGACCTACACAAACTGATGCAGAGTGAAATAAGCAGAACCAGGAGATTAGAGTATATAATTATAGCAATATTGTAAGATTATCAACTGTGAAAGACTTAGCTGCTTTCAATACAATGATCCAAAACAATTCTAAAGGACTTTTGATAAACAATGCTATCTACTTTCAGGAAGAACTGTTGGAGTCAGAACACAAATCAAAGCATATTATTTTCACTTTAGTTTATTTGTGTTTTTATTTTGGAGTTTTGGTTTTATATGAGTATGTTCTTACGATGATCAATATGGAAGTAAATTTTGCATGATAATACATGTATAACCCAGATCAAATTGCTTACCCTTTGCCAGGAGAGAGGAAAGAAAAGAGGGAGGGTGAGAATTGGGATCTTATAATTTCAGTAAATATATGTTGAAAATTTTTATTACATGTAATTGGGAAAATAATTTTTTTTAATTTAAAGATTTTCATCGCCCCTTCAGGTGGGGAATAATAGAGTAGCATTGTAGATATAATGATGGCCTCGGAACTATGAAGAATTGAGTTAAACTCTGATATGCTGGCTGCATGACCCTCAGCAAGTCATCTATTCTCTTAGTACTCTAGATAACTTTCTGAAACTATAAGTTTCAAAGAAGGTGCCAACCTGGAGTGGAAAAGGGAGTTCCTTATTTGGAAGTTCCCTATTCCAATAAAATCCAAGTAAAGTCCCTATTCTATTCAAGAGTATTCCCACTAGATTGTCTTTGAGCCTGGGGGAGAGAAAAAATGAATGTGCCTAGTCAGTAGCACTTCCTGAGTGTAGTTTGTACCATATTCCCATGTTCCACAAGTGCTCCACAAATAATGATATCAATTATTTCTCAAATTTCTATGCCACTTTTAATGTTTGTAAAGTGCTTTATGGAACCTCGTTTCAGTCTCATAATAACTCTGAAAGACAGGTATCATAGGGGGTTTTCACATGGCGTAAGTTCAAGACCCTTCCAACCCCCAACTGGCGTGCTCTGGACGTTCTTCAATCTAAAATCTTTTTTTTAAGTGTGGTACTCTGAACTAAGCCCAATGTGGTCTGAACCGAACCTGCATCTAGTCTAAGGCAGGTGTGAACATTTGAAAGACTGAGAATATCAGTTAAGGAAAACCTAATCCAAAGGGGAAAATAGGTTCATTGAAGCATCAAGGGTAACACTTAAGGGTAAGATGGCAGACTCTTAGCTTCTGTACTGAGTTGGGAATCTTCTATTCTTAGCACGTTCTCACTTTCATCATCATATGCTTAATAAGGATAAACAAGCCAGATCCCAGACCTAAAGCCTAGAAAGTGAATAAGAAGGATTATAAAATCACAAACATAATCACCTTTAAAGTCCGGGCAATTAAACTTATACCAGGAATAACAGGCAACATGGTATACTGGAGAAAAGGTCAAACTTGGAGGTAGGAAGGCTTGGTTCAAGGTCTGCCTCTCTCCTATGTAATTCATTTAAACTCTTGGGGTGTCCAAGTAACTCCCTAGACAATATAATTTGCAGATGAATTCCTGATTTTTATCCATGGAGTGAGATTTAAACCATGACTTTATTCGCATGTCCTGCTTCATTCTTCGCTCCCCCCGTCTCTCTCCCCAACACACACACACACACACACACACACACACACACACACACACACACANTCTCTCTCCCACACACACACACACACACACACACACACACACACACACACACACACACACAGAGTATATATATTTTTAAATTTATTTGAATATATTGTGTCCCTATGCCTAGGTCACTTCCATAGATGCCCAACATCCAGCCTTGTCATCTAGTTAACTATGTAACCTTGGGCAAGTCATGACTTCTCTGTAGTCCAGTTTCCTAATTTGGATAAAGAGAGACAGAGCATCAAAGAGACCGTTAGAGAGGAGATTCATACTGAGACAGAGATAGAGAAGAGAGAAAGACAGAGGCAGAGAGACAAAGAGAAAAGAGACAGAGATGGGGGGGGAGAGAAAGTCAGAGAGACAGAGACAGAGAGATAGAGACAGAAAGACAAAGAGAAAAAGGAGAGAGAAAAGACAAAGACAGAAAGATAGAGACAGAGAAGACAAAAAAGACAGAGAGAGGAAAGACAGACAGAGAGGGGAGCCAGAGACAGAGGAAGAGAGGTAGGGGGCAGACAGAGACAAAGACAAAAGAAACAGGAGAGTGAGAATTGAAAGGGATGGCCTCTGAGATACCTTCCAGTTCTAGAATATTTCTTTAAATTCTACAATTTTTTCATGGCACATTTGGAACACGGAATACAATATCGTTTCTCCCTTAAAGTGATTGTTTTTCTGTTTTCTCATAACATCTTGGGCCATGTGCATTCACTGGGCCAGCTTGCCAGTTACTTAGGGTACCAAGGACTGGATCCAGAGCAGATTGATGATTCTGAAAAGAAAGGGAATCGTTCAGGAGAGATCAGAGCATGGGAGACTACCAGAGACAAGAGGCCCATGGGAAGGTATAGGAGAATGGGGGAGTCCAAAAATACCCTGCAGCTAAAATTTGTACCTTTCTTCCTTATCCCCCCAAAAGAAACAAACATGAACTTCATGATTTTCCTTGGGGTTTTCCAGTTTGTACTCAGTTATATTAAATGAGATAAGAGATATAAAATGTTTTGAAAGTTTGAAAGCTCAATAAAAAATTCTACCTATAATTATCACATGCATTTACTCTTCTGCCATCTGTAACATTCTTGCTAATCTCCAGGGTTAGTATATTTTGCCAAAGCAATGCACATTCTAACTCTAGTTCTAATTATGTCTCTCCCATAAGTCGAAATTCCCCTACCATTATATATATTAGAAAAAAAAAGTGTTACAACTAGCATGTCTGTGAACTAATTACATGAAATGATGATCCTGTGGAAGAAATGTCCCTTGTATATAGTCATCTTATTGAATATAATTATTACCTTTCTTTTCTTTTTTCCCCTCAAACAGAACAAACCTTGGTGTTTTATAGAATGGAGGACCACAGTGGATTAAAGTATTTCATAACCAGATGGGGACAGATTGGATACAAATGGGATCCAAATACGGCAAAGAAGTCATAAACCAGAGTAACTACTCCAACTTTATGGCTCTACTAACCTCCGTGGACCCAATCAGCCAGAGAGTTATACGTCTTTGGGTTCCTTTTGGCCTATAAAAGAAGAGAGAACTATGCACAATTTCCTCCTTTCTTCGTGTTTCAAAAAAAAAAAAAAAAACCCGAAAGCAACTTGTTTCCCTTTTCTGGAAACCTCATTTCTGCACAGGGTAAAAGTTCAGCCAGAGAGGTGGGTCGGTGTACACTGTACTCCCCCAGCAAGAACTCAGCTTCACCCTCCATCATGTAAGTCGAGGTCTGTATAGAGGAAATGGGCTGCTTGCAAATGGAATGCACCATTCCTAGATGGGAGCTGCCTCAGCAAGCTGAAGGGCCAGCTTAAGCACTCTTAAGGCAATGAAGTCAATGAAAGGAAACACTTACTGGCTCTAAGACAGAGCAGCCAAAAACAATTAAGCCAGTTCCCGCTACATTTATTATTGAGTTAGTAATTTAAAAAAAGAAATGAAATATTTTATGAAGTCTAATCAAGAGTCAGAAAATTTTATTAACTTGTTCCTCGACTCACTGTTTCGTTTTTAAAGTTGAGAAAATGTTATTATTTTTAGAATTAATCATTTCAACATTTTATTATTGTTATTTAGCAGGAACTAGAACTGGAAGGGACCTTTGAAACCATCTAGCCAACATCATTATTTTCCCAAGAATTTCAGTGATTTGACTGAAATCATAGTTTAATGGCAAAAGGACCCAGATTCAAACGTACCTCTGATGCTCACTTTCTGTGACCTGGGGAAAGTCATTTCACCACCACAGGTCTCGGATTACTCATCTATAAAAAGGAGAGGGAATTTGGGGGGGCCTCTCAAGTTCTTTCCATCTCTAGCTTCACAATTCCTGGACTCTTTGGCCACCCAGCCAGAACCAGAGATGATGGAACCTCTTTAGGGCAGTAACAGGAGAACTCATTGACTGAAGGTCTTTTTGTTCTCCATATGTGAGTGTTCAGTACCTTCTTCAGAGAAGGAATCCATTTCTAATAGACTCCTGCTCATAGGCATGTTTCTGTTCCCAAGGTAGATCTGGGAAGAAGTTCTAAGACTTAGCTATGGTGGACAGGCAGGAGATCATGAGGGGCAGCAGAAGAATCCCCATTTGATTATTTAGGATTCCCTACAATTCCTACCACCATATATCTTCACTTTATCTTACCATCCTCTAGTTCTCAGTCTAATGAGACTAATTGCAAATAGGACCAAACCCTTCACTGCTCTATTTCCTTCCATTAGGATAATTGGCCCTTCTTCTTGACCACTGAATCCTGTGAAATAATTCCATGAATCCCACTATCTGACATGTTCTATAAAGCTTTCCTTGATTTTTTTTTAATTCCTCATGCCTTGAACTACATGATTCTAGACTGTCTCTCTACCAAATTAAGCATTAATCCTTTTCATGATGCATGGACTTCTTGCTATTTTTCTACACATTAGACACTTAACTAGCTATGTGACCCTGGACTAGTCACTTAATATCTCTTGGCATCAGTTTTCTCATAGGTAAAATGAAGAGGATTGATGGCCTCAGATCCCTTCCAATTCTCTATTTCCCCATCTGGAAAATGGGGATAATAATAGCATCTACCTTACAAAAGAAGCATCAAACATACAACTTGCAGACTAGGGTACCACAACATTCCCAATGCTGTCTAAATCAGATTAAAATGTAATTAGAAATTATTCATCAAAATAAATAAAAATACAACAAAACATAACTAAATATTAATCTGTGGTTTTCTAAATCAATAGGAGGCACAGGAATCCTTATATGTGGTTTAGTGGCCTCCATTTCTATATGAGTTTGACACCACAGCCATACAGAGTTGTTATAAAGATCACATGGGATAGAAAACATTTTGTAGACAGTTTCTAGGATGGAAGTTTCATATCTAAAACATAGGGAGAACTTTGTCAAATTTAAAAGAATATGAGCCATTCCCCAAATGATAAATGGTCCAAAGATATGAACAGTTTTTGGATGAAGAAATCTAGGCTATATATAATTATATGAAAAATTGCTCTAAATTATTACTGATTAGACAAATGCAAATCAAAACAACTCTGAGATATCATCTCACATCCATCAGATTGGCTAAAATGATAAAAGGGCAAAATGACAAATGTTGGATGGAATGTGGAAAAATGGAGATTCTAATACACTGTTGGTGGAGCTGTGAACTGATTTAACCATTTTGGAGAGCAATCTGGGATTATACCCAAAGAGATAAAAAAGAGTGAATATTTTTTGACCCAGAAATATCATTATTAGGTTTATTCTGTTATAAAAATATAAAAAATGTAGATAGATGGAGAGGGAGAGGGTAACTAAACTGGATACTACCACTGGTAATTGTGTGACAGCAGTGGAGTCCAGATAGGTGGCTAGGGCAAGATCAAGTGAGGCTGGTCCCTAGTTAGATGATGTGACACCTCCCTCCTTTATAACAGTGCCCAGGCAGGATCCTTCAGGTCCCACCTGGGGTTAATTGATGATAGATATTGGGCTCTATTAGCCTTGGAAATGGTTTTCTGACTGCGTATCTCCCTTCCCAGAGAAGTTATGAAACAACCACTCCAGGAAGGTACTTGAAAGGCTTTATCTATATTTAGCAAAGATGGGGTATGGGGAAATGGATAGAGGAATTGGGAAACCCTAACTAATTTGATAGTAATAAACCCTCAGAGGTGTAGGCAGGTAATCGATTTTGGTAGTTAGCTCCTCTGGCTCAGCCTGGCCAAAGCCAAACCAGAGTAAGGAAGCTGCTGCTTGATGTCTTTCAGCTTCTTCTTCTTTCTGCTAGATGTTATGCCTAAACAGCCTTCGGGTATCCACCCCTTTCCACCCACTTCTTCTCCTGCCCACTCCCTGGATCCTTCCCCAGCCCTGGGAAACCTAGATAACTACAGATATTTGATTTCCTAAATATCTAGGGCAGTAGAATCAGAAGAGTGATGGTCTGGGTACAGGTTGACAGTGCTAGTCAGGTACAAGACAGGAGGATCTTGCAAGGTTGAGCCCAGCAAGTCTCAATCCCACAAGCCCAGGATCCACAGATCTCAGGCCCAAGGGAAGTGACAGGAACCAAAAGTCAGGGCTGCCAGGGTATTTATACCCCCCTGGGCCAACCACTTTCTCCCCTGTCCTCAGGGCCCCTGGGAACATTCTAAGATCCAACGGACTTCACCCGTCAATCAAGGGTGAGACTCTCTGCTCCCAGAGTTTCAATATAACAATTCCTAAGGTGGTCAGGGAAAAAGGAAAAGAACTTATATATTTTAAAATATTTATAGCAGCTCTTTTTGTGGTGGCAAAGAAGTAGAAATTGAAGGGATATCCAACAACTGGGGAATGGCTAGACAAGTTGTGACATATAATTGGATGGAATACTACTATTCTGTATGAAATAATGAACAAACTAATTTTTTTAAATATGGAAACACTGGGGCAGCTAAGGAGTTCAGTGGATTAATAACCAGGACTAGAAGCAGGAGGTCCTGGGTTTGAATTTTGCCTCAGAAGTTTCCTAGCTACATGACTCTGGGCAAATCACTTAACATCCATTGTCTAGCCCTTACCATTTTTCTGCCTTGGAACCAATATGCAGTATTGATGGAAGGGTTTAAAAAAACAAACAAACATGGAAAGACCTATATGAAATTATAAAGATCAAAATATGAAGAATCAAGAGAACATTATATACTACAACAGAAATATTGTTAGAAGAATAAATTGTGTATGTCCAGAGAAAGAAGTGATAAATAGAAACAAGGAAAACACAATTTTATATATACATTTTTTGTCAAATTCTGCCTTCTCTACTGTGGGGAGGGATGGGAGGAAGGGAGATGCCTGTAATTTTTAATGTGAAAACAAATTAATTTTCAAACAATTTAATAGATCTAATGGGATGTCATTTATAAAGTATTTTGTTAACCTTTAAGCACTATATAAATTCCACATGTCATCACTAGTAATTTTTGTAGCGGTTTTATATCTATAATGCTAGGACTTCTTAGCCACCCAGCCAGAGCCAGAGATGATGAAGCCTCTTTGGAGCAATAAGCTTTATACCTATGTAAACCTATAAATCTTTATAAATATGCCTTTATGAACATACAGTTTTTAGATAAAGAAACCTTAGCTATCAATAGCCATATGAATAGAGAAATGCAAATTAAAACAACTCTGAGGTACTTATACCTACCATACTGGCCAGTATGACAGCAAAAGAAAATGATAAACGTTGGAAGGAATGTGGCAAAATTGGGACACTAATGCATTGCTGGTGGAGTGGTGGTCCAACCATTCTGGGAGAGCAATTTGGAATTATGCCCAAAAGGCTATAAAAGAATACAGACCTTTTGATCCAGTAATACCACTACTGGGTCTGTATCCCAAAGATATTTTAAAAATGGGAAAGGACATGTTTGTACAAAAATATTTATAACTGTTCTTTTTGTGGTGGCAAAGAATTAGAAAATATAGGAAAACTAAATTCCCTCCATTGGGGATTGGCTGAATAAATTGTGGCATATGATGGTGATGGTGATGATATTCTATTGTGCTGAAAGGAATGATGAACAGGATGATTTCAGAAAGACCTACATGAACTGATACAGACTGAAATACAGAGAACCAAGAGGATATTTTACACAGGGACAGCAATATTGTGTTATGATCAACTATGATAGACTTAGCTATTATCAGCAATAAAATGATACAGGATAATTCTGAGGGACTTAAGAAAAAGAATACTATCCATCTCTAGAGAAAGAACTGTTAGAAAAGGATGTAGATGAAAACATATGATTTTTCAAGGTTTTATAAGAACATTCACTTACAAAAATGAATAATATGGAAATATGTTTTTGCATGATAATATATGTATAACTCAGATTCAATTGCTTGCCAGCTCTGGGGGTGGGGAGGGAGGAAGGGAGGGAGACAGTTTGGATCATACAACTTCAGAAAATTATGTGGAAATTTGTTATTGAAATAAAAATGATAAAATTTTAAAATATGCCTTTATAAATCATCTCTCCTGGCCAGAGTGCTCTCCCTCCTTACCTCTACTTCTGAGGATTGCTATTTTCCCTAATAGTTTAATTTAATCCCTAAATCAAGTTTTTCCTTAATTGCTTCCCATCAGCTACTAGTTCTTCCCCTCACAAAATTATATTTATTTTGTATATAGATGCATGTATGTTATATATAATATGTATATGCATTTATGTAAATATACTTTTTTTCTCCCACTATAGAATGCAAACTCTTTGAGGACAAGGGATTTTTTTCAATCTTTTTGTTTGTTCATTTGTTTTGTTTTGGTTATTCATAGGGCCTGGACAACCAAGTCTCCATATTGTAGGTGCTTATGTGGACATGGTCAGTGACTGAGGAATTCCTAATAAAGCAGTGAAGAGAATTCACATAGAATTACCATACTGGAGACACAGGTCCTTTTCAGTTGTCTTCAACTTATCGAATCCATCAAGTCTCTTTTCTCTTTTTTCTCTGTTCACTCATTACTCATAACTTCTCTTAAAATCTCTTACCTACTTTTCAGCCAAGATGTTTGAGCTGAGATGCTCAGCACACAGCCAGGCTTTTTAAAAATGAGAAATCCAATCAGAGAGGCTTCCAAAAGTGCATGACAACTGTGGACTATTACTCAAGTTGTAACTTTGCATTTTACTACATCAGAAATGTTTTTTCTCTGAATATCTTTGAAGGTTGTGTTCCCAGGACACCACTGGGATATAGAGGAATCCAAGGTCTGCCTACAGCTGTTTTATTTGTTTTCTAACTATTGACAAAGTTTCCTTCCACACACCCATCTCAAGTGTGAAGGTTGGAGGTGCTGGACAGAGGCAAGGGTATTGCACTGCTACAGGATGAGAGTGTAAGAGTACTCTCTCCATCTTTAAGAGCCTGTGAATGTCAGCCTGAGGACCCTTTTGAAAGTCTCGTTTCTTGAAGAATCCTTTGGTAAACTCCATGAATTCTGGTATAAACTGAACAAGCAGCCAAGTCTAAAGGCAATCAGGAAAACCCCTGGGTTTCATAGTTTCTCTTACCCATCTCCCCAGAGCACTACTGGAATCTTAGAAGAGTCTTTCTATTGTAATAGAATTTTCTCATTGTCTTTGAATTCTTATTTTTTAATTGCTCTTACAAGTTTATGGCTTTTTGTGGTGTTTAAGGAATCATTACCATTATAATTTTCAAATTATTTCGTGTTAAGATTTTGCGTTTTAGAGAGCAAACTCAATGTTCTCTTAACATATCACTTCCTTGATACTTTTTTTATTCAAAGCTTTCTCAAACAATTTTTTTCTTTATCATTCCAAAGATCATTCTCATTTGAAGAGACATCAAAAGCAAAAGTTGAGTAATTTGACCTTCTCCTCATCATTCATTCATTTATTACCCCACCTTCCATGAACAGTTAGATATCTTGTCTCTTCTTTTATCATTCTCCTTTCCCTAATGCAATGTTTGAATTAAAATTTTCAGGTTTATTGCAAACTTAACAATCCTCAAAAAATTCACTCATACTTCAATATATGAAAAACAACAAAAAGAGGAATAAGCAGTAAACAGTGAACTTCCATTATGCTCAGTTAGTTTTGTATGTTATATTTCAAAGGGTGATAATATTTTTACCACTTTTCTTTATTTCTCCTTTTGAATATAAATTTTTAAATAATTTTTAAAAATCATTCATTTGGACACAAAACTGGTTCCCGGTTAAGATGGCGGCAGAGTAAGAAGCAGCTCTTAACCTCTCCTGACCGAAACACACAAAACTCCTCAAGGGGACATAAAAACAAGTCCAGACGAACGGAGGAACCCCACAACAGGGCACAGCGTGGAAGGTACGTGGAATCGAGACATTTCCAGGCTAAAAAGGGCTCTCCTTAAATCGCGAGCTGAGCAACTGCCCCACCCCCACCCCCTCCACACTCACCTATAGCTCCGAACCCAGCTAAAAAGAAATAGAGCAAGTTTGGGGCACCCATCGAGTCATCAGCAGCTCCGGGACCTGTTCCTGAGAGCAGCAAGACTTAGGACCCCATTAAGTCAAGAACGCACGCGAAATCTGAGCGCGCGGGAGCAGAGAGTGGACGCTGGGCGCGCAGAGTGCTGGCTGAGCAGAGGCGTGGGTGGAGGCAAACACAGCCAGGAACTAAAGCCTAAGTGGGGAACCAGTGCAGACGGGTATACGACTGTGGAAGTAGCTCCCTGAGACTTGTAAAGAAACCTCCTGCAGAGGATCAAGCAAGGGAATCCACCAGGGGGCTTGACCTTGGAAAAAACTAGAACTCAGACCTCAGGAGCCAATAGATCTCAGACAGACACTGAGAGCGAGGTTAAACCTGAGAAGCTGCTGGGCTAATGATGGCTAACCAGTTACAGGAAATTCAGAAGAGAAAGAATAATAACAAAAAAAAGAAGTCTTTAACACTCGACAGCTTCTACACAGAGAAAATCCAGACAACCGAGCAAACAGAGGAGGAGAACAAACAACCATCC
>NC_058133.1:504345700-504394802 GCF_016433145.1 Gracilinanus agilis | reverse complement strand
GTGCTTGATATATATATATATATATAATCAGGCTTTATAAACCCTTCCCATTCTCCTATAAACATAATCAGAGTTACTTGATCTCTTGGGACCTTAAAACCATGAGCTTTGGCTTCATCCTTCATAATAAAAGTGAGAGATGGCATCCATTTTCAAAGAAAGCCCATCTCATGCATGTTAAAAACTTGTTCAGACTAATAGCCCTCTTCCTCGATGATAGATTTCAACATGTTGTTCATGTACGCCTCAGCTGTGACTTTATCCACAGAGACAGCTTCTCATGCAGAGAAACATTCTTGATCCTGCTTCTGCCTCATCTTCATCCTCCTCACTGTCATGAATGTCCATGCTTTCCACAAAACTATCACAAAGTTTCTTGACCTTTGTCCAGATGGTGTTGGTATCCAGCGAACTATTCTTCTTCCAGCAGTCATTGATTCAAGCAACACCCAGGATGCAGAACACAGCACTGTGGTTGGTCGCTCTTCATTCCATCAGCCAGTAATGTGTCATGTTCAATCTGACTTTGGCAAACTTGAGTAAAGAGGTAGTGGCATACTGCATTTCCATTGTGTACAGCAAGGTATTCATCTGCAAAATCCCACAATAGAGGGAAAACTTCGCTATACAGAATTGAATATTTTTAAACCCACAATATAGTGAAGCCACAATAAGTTAACCATGATATAATGAGGGACTACTGTATACCTTTGATCTTGCCATCACCAACAAATAAATCTCCTCTATGTTCAAGAATTCTGTAATCCCCTTATCCAATTATTATTTATTGGCTTGTCACCTCTCCCCCTCCTTTCTCTTTCAAAACCCTACTCTTCAACTCCATAATAACCTCCAGTCATTTGGGTCCTCAGTTCCCTCCCATGAGATCTCCCTTGAATTAGCCACTCTCTTCTCTTCTTGACCCCTTGGAGAATCAATTCCATTTCACTCTATCTTCCTCTCTTGAATCCCTAGCCCCTGTAACATTTTACCAATTTTGCCCGACCAAACTTCAGTCTTAGATCATGCCTACCATTTTCTACCTTAACTCCTACACACAAGCTGTAGAACAAAGGTGGAGAAAATCAAGTGACCATTCTGACTGCGTCCATACAAATTTGTGCTACATAACTGTAACTGGACCCTCATTGTTTCTAGGCAATCCTACCATACTTTTCTTATTAACTCACTGTCCCACTCTCCACAGAAGCTCTTCTAAATCTTTTCATAATTTCACAAACTCCCCATGGCTCTCCATCCCCATCTCTTGCCTCATATTTTACCAAAAGGAAAAAAAAAAGAAATGATTCTTCATGAACTTCTTGTCACTCAGGTGCCTTCCCTCCTTCCCTGCTGTCTTTGCATGACAAAATGAACTTACTCCTTACCAAGGTTAGCTTCTACCTACTCTAGAGATCCCATTCTAACACATCACCAATATTCTGTCATCACCACTCTCAATATTTTCAATTACTCCCTTTATACTGACTCACTTACTGCTGCCTATAAACATGCCCATGTCTCTCCTATACTGAAAAATCCTCGCTTTTTCCTTCTGTCCTTGCTATTATTGTTCTACATCTCTTCTTGTCTTTTGTAGCAAAACCCCCAGAAACTGATAATATACAAAAAACACTCCCCTCTGAAACAGCTTTGCCATCCCTTTCCCACTGAAGATCATGAGAAAGTCTTAAAAACTCTGTGCCTCAGTTTCTTCATCTACTAAATAAATTGGTTGGCCCCGATGGTCTGTTACATCACTTCTACCTTTAAATTTATGATGTGGTTCTCAGAAAATACAGAAAAGGCAATCTGTAAGCACACAGAGCTACCTCCTAATTGTGTGTCTAACTGGTCTTTTGACAAAATGACATTTTCATTACAATCAAATGAGATCACCCATGCAAAGTACTTATGCAAACCTTAAAGCACTATGCACATGCCAGCTGCTATCATTGGTGTTCTTGATAGTACTGTTTTTTTTTTAATGATGTAACACTGATGTGTAATGAAAGGATTTATGTCTTCACTGAACCTCCTGGGCCCAATTATCAGAGCTGAGAACCTAATTTAAATCTCTATGAGATTTTTCCACAAGAAATTATCTCTGTCTGCCAGAATTGAATTATGTCTGTGCAATCCAGTTATAAATATACATATAGATAGATATAAACACACGTATGCATTATATTATATATACATACATATAATATTGTATTCAGTATTTAAATAAGTAGCTAGGGAATTTAACAAGACATTGAAATTAGTTTCTGCAAGTGGAGTAATCACATGTTCCCCAATTGAAAGGAATTTTCCTTACTTGATTAGATGAGAAATGTCTCCCTACCCTGATTTTCCATATCTACTGCCAATCCTGAATGAATAGAATTCAGAACACATAGGTCCCAGGGACTAGACACCAACAATGTGAAATGTATTTTCCTTGTATGAATTGAGATTTTAAAAGATTTTGATTTATTTACCCTTTCCTATATAGGGATGAATGTGTCATCCCTAAAAGTCATTACTATGATAGCCTTTTCTTTAGCAATATAAATGCATGACTAAGACCAAAAACTTAAGCCAATCAATTGCATCTCACTGATGTTATCGTATCAAAGCAAAAGGTATTGGAAGACACTTGTGGTCTAAGAGGTGAGGATTTTCCCCCCTTTTCTTAATTCCTTCATTTTATGAAGAGAAAGATCCCCCATGGCTCTGTTAATCTGCTATCCCTTCATTTCCCATAAGTGATTAACTCTATGTTAATGGGAAAAGAAAATCAAGAAAGAAAAGAAAGGAGGAAGAAGAGGAGGAGAAAGTCAGTGATGACCACAAAAATTACAACAATAAAGAAACCCAATAAAAAATATTGTATTGCCTGATGTGCATACTAGAAAAGCAATATAACTTTTGTATCAAAAATTTTTCATGTGGAAAATGTTGGTTCAGTCTTGTGTCAAATATATATAGTTATTTATGTATCATATATTTACATTTATGTGATACACAGACAAACACAATCACACCTAAAACCATTAAGTAAGAAAAGGGAAACTACTTGACTTTAGATATTAATTTCAACAAAGATGTCTTTTTTTCTATAATCCTTAGAAAAAAAGATACTGAATATGATTTTTTTTAAAAGAACATAACAATAAGAAACTGAAAGTGTATGGGAATAAAATTGAATACATATATACATATCAATTTCACTAGTGAAACATCTCTGGATTCATTTCACTGGAATTATTAAATTTGAATATTTATACCTAATAAGACCTCCAATTTGACATATTTTATTTCTTTTCACTGATGCCACACTTTCCTGTTATACCCAAAATGGTGATTATAGAAAACAGAGGTTCCTTCAAAACACTATACTGACTTACTTACCTACCATATGATAAATATATATTCATAAATTAATTTTCCCCAGAATGGGGAATGTATTATTTTTTTGTCTTGAAGCAAAAACTATGGAGGCTATAACTTACTAAAAGCTATTTAGATTAAATCTCCCTGTGAACAAGCAGAATGAATTAATTCTCATTTGTGCTGAAAAAATATTTTTGTTTATCTGTGAGCTTTTTCCCTAATGTGGCTAAGGCATATTGTATTTCTAAAAATTTGTACTTTTTTATCTTTTGTGGGTTTATGCATGTTCCTGGTGAGGATGAAATTTCCATTTCTGCCCAAAACAAAGGTTTTGAATGTTATGAATTTACTTGCTCATGTAATGATTTTTAAATTAGAAGAAAAGTTGACTTGAGAGAAAAATAATAGCAATAAATTAGTCTAAATCTAAGTATCCTAATGTGTGTCTTATATATACATACATATATATATATGTATATATATATATATGATGAAATGGAAAATATTGTAGTGAAAATGTTTCACCAGGAGAATATTGTACACAGAGACTGATACATTATTACACAATTGAATGTAATAGATTTTTCCAGTAGCATCAATGCAATGACCCAGGACAATCCAGAGGAACTTATGAAAAAGAACACTACTCACATCCAGAAAAAGAATTCTGGGAACAGAAAAACAGAAGAAAAACATATGATAGATCATGTAGTTCGATAGGGATATGATTAGGGTTTTAATGTTAAAAGATCACTCTACTGCAAATATGAACAACATGTTAATCATTTTGAACAATGATATATGTATAACCCAGTGGAGTTGATTGTCAGCTCCAGGAAGGGAAGGAAAAGGGGGTGGATCATGAATCATGTAACCATGGAAAAATATTCTAAAAAAAAGAAAATATAACTTACAAAGGATTTTTTTGTCTTAAGAATTCAGTCTTTTCAAATTATATGTATCTATTTGAGAACATCGTAAAAATAATAATGGAGCAAGATACATAAATAAAGGGACAAAAACTATGGAAATAAAGTTTCAAAATTGTTTCAGATACTTTTGATAGATGTAATCAAAAGTATCTTGAGTTCAAAAGTGAAGTGAAGCTCAGAGATGAACTTCCCTTCAGGACCAGGTACAAGGAATGCTAAAGAGATTCTTGTTATAGAAAAATAAACTATTTATTTAAAATATATAAAATATATAAGTATAAAAAGGATTTTTAATTCTAAGGGATTCTAACTCCACCCAAATAAAACTCACTGGTTACACAAGGAACCACTTCTCCTATGTTTCACAGGCTACACTAATCTTCCCTGATATGACTAACTCAAATTAATACTATTCTAAATAAAACTACCACTATTATCCTTATAAGTCTTAACTTCACCTTTAAGTTTTAAAAATAACAAAGCATAGCTGATTGAGCCTCAACAAGAATCAAGTTAGGACTCTGAGCCTTAACAAATTCAGAGTCTGAACCAAAGACCAGGTTTCTTTGGTCTTCTTAGAGTTTAACCAATCTATAAGCAGTAAAGGATAATCAATAGTGTTTCCCAAGTTGCAAAAGAAAATTCTAAGCTCCTTTAGGTATTTCATTCAGACAGAGACGGGGGGCGGGGGGCAAAGATGTTATCTTCTCCAGCCCTGAAAGAGAAAGTCCCTGTGTGTGACTCTGCCAGCTGCCAGAGACCAACTGTCAAACTGCCACATCCAGAGAGATTAACTCTCATAGAAAAATGATTACAACTGCAAACATTTGAAATTAATATTCTCTCAGCTCTATTTAAAACTCCAATTTTTTCTCAAGCCAGCTTCTCTACTTCTTTTCTCTAAACTAATAAAATAATACTTATTTTCTAATATATCCTTATGACATGATAACTTCTTTGAAAAAATTTATATAAATAGTTAAAATTCATATATCTTGATATGTTGAGTTTATCTAGTTTTGAAAAAAAGGTATTTAAAACATTTATCATTTTTAAATTCAAAGAAGTTTCTGTGAAAAGAGGAAAAAATGAAGCCTAAAATTAATTTATAGTAAAATTGTCATACAGTATGTATATATTTCTGAATACATTTTTTTGTATTCTATGTGATGAAATGGAAAACTTGGTTTTGGAATTTAACTTAATTGACTCTAATTACACCCTTGATTCCATTCCATTTCATCTTCTCTAGCAGATTGTCCCTTCTTTAATTTCTCCTCTCATTTATCTTTAATCTCTTGCTGTCTACTGGATATTTCCCTCCTGCCTACAAATATACCTATGTTTCCCTCATTATTCAAAATTTTGCATTTGATTCATCCAACCCACTAGTTTTCATCCTGTAACTCTCTTCTCCTTCATGGCTAAATTCCTCGAGTAGGCCATCTACACTTAATGCCTCTTCTTCTTATTCTCTCACTCTTAAATCTCTGCAGTCTGGCTTCCAACCTCATCATTCAACTGAAACTGACCTTTTCAAACATACCAGGGATGATTTATATGCCAAATCAAATGGGCCTTTTTCTGTCCTAATTCTTCTTAACTTTTACATATCCTTTGTCATTGTTAATCAACCTTTTCTCCTTGGTACTTTCTTCTCTCCATGTTTTCATGACAGAGCTCACTCCTAGTTTGAACTTCCTACTTGACTAACCATTACTCCATCTTCTCTGCTAAATCTTTATTAGATCATGTCTGCAAACTGTACATGTCCTATAATGCCCTTCTCCTGGAACCTTCTCAATATTATATTGCTTAACACCCAGGTGGTATAGGAATCAAATGCAAAATTTTGGACAATGAGGGAAACAGAGGTATATGTGTAGGCAGGAGGGAAATATCCAGGAGACAGCAAGAGATTAAAGATAAATGAGAGGAGAAATTATAAAGGGGACAATCTGCTAGAGAAGATGAAATGGAATCTAATCAAGGGTGTATTTAGAGTCAATAAAGTTAAATTCCAAAATCAAGTTTTCCATTTCATCACATAGAGTACAAGAAAATATTCAGAAATAAGTTTTGGTTTCCTTTGTAATTGTGTATATCTTATGCATTTAGATACACTATTTTCAGAAGGGTCCATCAAGCTTCACCAGATCCCTAAGAGATATATGATCCAAAACAAAAGTTAAAACTAAACAAACAAATACCAGTAAGACATCTGTATTAGAGCAAGTCTAAGTATTTGGTTTATTATTATCATCATCTTAGTTTTCCTCAATTACATGTAAAAACAATTTTTGACATTTTAAAAAACTTTTAAGTCCTGAACTCTTTCCCTTCCTCCTCCCCCACTGAGATAATAAGCAACCTGATATAGATTTTACATGTGAAATCATGTAAAACATTTTTCCATATTAATCCTTTTGTATAATTCTAAATGCACATAGCTGATTATCCTTTGGCTATGTGAATGATTCTATTTTATTTTCTTTGCAATTCATCAGAGGGAAAAAAAAGGATCAGAT
The DNA here is from genome assembly GCF_016433145.1 of Gracilinanus agilis. NCBI lineage: Eukaryota > Metazoa > Chordata > Mammalia > Didelphimorphia > Didelphidae > Gracilinanus > Gracilinanus agilis. The sequence goes on along the minus strand of NC_058133.1, from coordinate 504,387,964 downwards.
ACTTTAAAAGCCCAAATTATTGTCCTGAACAAAAGGATCACAATCTTTTATAAGCAGATTTGGCAGTACTTTAAGCAAACTTCACATAAGATTGCTAAAGACTTCAACATTTCAGAATTTGTCTCTGTCCTCCTTTTCCTGACTTCACAAGAAGAGGTATTCTATTGATACCTATTACTTGGAAACTTGCAAATTTATGCCCTCTCATTTACTGTGGGAAATTTAAACTGAACAAAGGCTTCACTGCTTATTTAAATGATTCTGAATGGGAGGCAAGAAAGTTTAAAGACTGGTATTACACAACTCTATCATAGAAGAATGCCACAATAAAATCCCTTATCTATGTTAGTCTTTAATTGAACGAGCTCTAGGGTTCTTGTCTATTTCTCACCAAGGGTCAGTTCCAGTAGGTCATGGCCATGGCAATTAAACTATAGCCAGATCTTGTTCTACTCCCATCAAAGTATTTATTTGCCTCCACCTGAAATTGTCCCCAACAGTGATAACTTTTGCTCCAACTCTTAATGGTGTTTGCATGTGGTAATAATGTTTACCCTTGGTTGGCTGAAAACCAGTCAGGATCCTGCTTTATAGAATCAGAGATTCAGATGGGATTCCTAAATTCTACTATGAGACACTTTCCTAACTTCCATAAGGACAATGACAATAACAGTGACAGCAATGCCAACAATAAGAGTGCAGTATAATAATAACAGGATACAATAAGCAATTATTAAGCACCTACTATAGACATACCTTGACTTATTATGCTTCACTTTTTATTGTGCTTTACAGATGCTGGCATTTTTTGTTTTGTTTAGAAGTTGAATTTTTGTGACAATCCTGCACTGAGCAAGTCTATTGGTGACATTTTTTCCCCCAACACAGTGTACTTATATCATGTCTCCTTGTCGTATTTTGGTAATTCTCACAATATCTCAAACTTTTTCTTTATTCTTATAGGTTGTGGCTATCTGTGATCAGTAATCCCTGATGTTTCTATTGTAATTCTTTGGGGTCACCATGAAAATTACACCCATATAAGTTAGTGAATTTAGTCAATAAATGTTATATGAGCTCTGAATGATCCTCTGAACACTGGCAATTGCCCCATCTTTCCCCTTCTCTTCAGGCTTCCTTATTCCTCAAGAACAACAATATAAAAATTAGGCTACTTAATAACACTATCCTGGCGTCTAAATGTTCAATTGAAAGGAAGAGTCCATCAATGTGGTAAACTTCATCATTGTCTTATTTTAAGAAATTTGCCAATAGCCGCTCTAATCTTCAGCAACCATCACGCTGATCAGTCAGCAGCCACAGACATGGAGGTAAAATCCTCCACCAGCAAAGAAATTATGGCTCATTGAAGGCTCAGATTATGGTTAGCATTTTTTAGCTATAAGGCATTTTTAAAATTAAGACATGTACATAGTTTTTTGAAATAATACTATTGTGCTTAATAGACAAACATAAACATAACGTTTTTACACACTGAGAAACCAAAAAAAAAAGTGTGCCTTTCTTTATTGGGGTATTCACTTAATTGTGATGCTTGTGATATCATTTCTGCTATGCAAAATGGAGAGCAAAATGATTGAAATATAGCGGTTTGAAATTTAGAATGAACCAGAGATTGGCATGAGCCAGCAAGGGAAAGACAGTTCCTGAGTGGGTTTAAAAAGCAGGTTTGGGACTGAAGGAGCTCTCTCAATTTGGAGAAGGGCTTTGGTGGGAGGTTTTGGTTGATTGGTTAGGCCAAAAGTCAATTTAGGTTACCAGCAGCCAATACTGATCAATACCTTAGTTTCCAATCTTTTGTGAATTTATACTATCCATCCTAATTAATTAATCATCTAAGAAGAAGGAACATTAATACCACCAAACAACCTGGTTTAGGTTAAAGCAGGCCAGGTTGCAACTGAGAAAGATAAAGCTCTTCAACTGTTAATCTCAAACCCTGATTACCTTCAATTTGATATCACCTGATCATCTGTAGCTTTAGCCAAGAATTCCCTTTACACCTCTTTCCTTCAGTTCCTGTTTCCCTTTCCCTAAGTCTGTTATCATTAAATCTTGAAACTTAGGTGGATGTCATTTTTACCCTGAGGATTATCAAACACATCCTTGGTTATCTGAAGGAAGAGAGATTTATTCAAACTAAAAGTTGTCACAGTCATTTAGCATTTATCCATAATTTAAGCCAGGAATAAGTAGATAGAAGAACTGTGAAATCTGAATGACAGTTTGTTCATTAATTTACTTATTTCTGGACACTGTTATATTGAAGTTGGGTGTAGCAGTTCCATCTCAAATATACCTAAGGGGTCTTTAGTGTTTCACCACCACACCTAGAGTATGACACTTAAGGATTTCCATAGGCATTCATCTTCAGCTCCTAATACCATCAGGGAAAGGGATATATATCCCCTTAGCATAAAACATGCTCTAGAACTAAACTCACATTATCTCCAAGGTATGCCTATATATGTCATATACTGCATTAGGTTCTGGAGATCCAAAACAGGAAAAAGAAAACATCTATCACTGCCTTCAAAGAGCTTACAATCTAATGGATGAAGATTGCATACAAAAGGAAGCTGAAAGGTTGGGGGGAAGGGTACCCAATGTGTGGGTATGATGAGAGAAGAATTGAAATCAAGCAGTGTATCTGGTTTGACTTCATCAGAAAACATCTTCACAAAGAATGGAAATGACATTTATATAGTGCTCTTTAAGATTCAAAAAAATAATGTATGTGCATTATCTTATCTGATCTCACAACAATCCTGAGAGATAGGACTATTATTATCTCCTTTTTACATAGGAGGAAACATAAGCAGGCAGATAGTTAAATATAAATGAGTGGCCCATTAAATATAAATGAGTGGTCACCTAGCTAATGTCTGATGTGGGATTTGAACTTATGTCTTCTGGACTCCAATTTTAACCCTTTATTCAACTGTATCATCTAGCTGCTTCAAAAACTGATCACCCATCAGGTAAAATCAGAAATAAGAGATCAAGCTTTTCTTCCAATAGATAAAATGGTTAAATGATATAAACAATACTTTTCAAAAAAAGGATGTTCTAAATCACTAATAATAAGAGAAATGAAAATGAAAAGAAATTGGGGTATCACCTTATATTCATCAAATTGGTTAAGAATAACAAAAGACAGAAGTAATCAATATGGAAGGGGCTGTGGGAGATAGGCACCCAGTGTATTATTGATGGAGCTGTGAATTAGTTCAACCTTTTGATAAAACAATTTAGAATTATAAAAATCAAATGACTAAAATGCCCATATTCTTTGACCCAGAGATTCCATTATTAGCTATAAATCCTAAAGAGGTCATTGATTAAAAGAAAGACCCTGTATATATCAACATATTTCTAGAAGCACTTTTATGTAGCAAGGTACTGGAAACAAAGTGAATGCCCATGTATTAAAGAGTGTGTAAAGAAGTATTGGCATGTTAATTATAGTATATGATATTCAATAAGCATGGTGAATACAAAGGATACACAAGTTGATGAAGTGAAATAAGCAGATCCTAGGAATCACTTGTCCTGGTTTGGCATACCTTTCCTGTTCATCTCCTAAATTGTCTTGGGATGGAAAATTCTTTACTTCAACCTTTTGTTGGCTCTAATACTCCAAAATTTGGTTTTCCATTATTTTAATGTCATTTGGAGAGCAGTTTGGGAGAGTTCAGGTGAGTTCTTGCCTCTACACCTCCATTATTGAATCTTCAAATAACTTAGCTCATCCAGAAGTCCTTCAAACTGGATGGTAATAATTATTATGGCTTAATATCAGAAATGTAACACCAATCTGTTTTCTCTCTCCCTTTGGTAATTCCTCTATTGCTAAAGTGTAATTTGCTGAAAAGTCCACAACATAATGCAATTTGTTTTTCATGAGGATAGTGTGTCAAACTGAGATAATTGATGATGATGTGATTAAATAAATATCTATTTCACACAGAAATTATGGAGCCCTCAGCCACATAGTCAGAAAACATTTAGAAGCTGGTCTTCCTCTCCCATTTCCAAATATTAGCTTGCAGTATTCCCTTGACTTTTGTGTTTAACTCAGAAAACCACTCAGGCAAAGGTCAGTGATGGTACTGGGAATATAGATGGTATATTAAATAAATTCCCATTTCTAAAAAAAATGGATTTGTGAAATCAGAGTATTTAACTAACTGAAATCAACAGACCATTCCAACTCTAAAATCAGAAACTCTGATTCTGAAATGTAGAGTGAGGTATGCTTTGGCTGGCTACTTAACTCCTCTTTTTATCCTCAATACTACTGTTTGCAAAAGAGGGGTTATTCTAATATTTTATATTAATAATAGAATTTATATTAAAATAATATATAAATATAATAACTAGTCTTTGTATAAATAATTTATCATAAATATGTTTTATATTATAGTAAAATATGATTATAAGTATAATGACAGCTAGTGTTTATATGAATAACATAAAAGATAACATCTAGTGTTTATACAAATACTAATATGTAAGTATAATAGTTAGCTAGCTTTTTACATAAATAATGCTACATTATATAATAATATAGAGTGTATGTTAATATTACATACAACATGAAATATACTATATTTTATTTATATAAATAATAGTTACTTTTACATATATTACTATATTGTGTACGTTAATATGTAAGTATAAAAATAACTAGTGTTTATGTAAATGATAATATAGTATATTTTATATTTACATGTTATATTAATATATTTATTATTATATAATATAACAGTGTTTATATAGACATTTATTATTATATATATACTATAAATTTATATTAATATTTGTTGTAATATATAATTGCACATTATAATATATGTTCTATATTCTGTATTGCTATATTATATACACTTTTATACTTGTATTCTTAATATAGAGTATATTAACATAGAATACATAAGTATAATAGCTAGTATTTATGTTAACTATATGGTATAATATGTAACATAAATATAATAATATATTTATATAAATAGCTATTTATCACATTTTAAAATTTTGGAAAAGCACTTTATTATTTATCTCATTTGATCCTCCCAACAGACCTAGGAGGTAGGTGCTATTATTAGCCCCATTTTACACATGAGGAAACTGAGGCAGACAGAGATTAAGTTTCTTGCCCAGGGTCCCACAGCTAGGAAGAGTCTAAGGTAGAATTTGAAGTATTATCTCTCTGAGTCCAATATGTAATACAATGTGCTCTTTGGCTGCCCCTTCAATAATCGCTGGGCTTTATTGGTAAATAGGTAGTAGAGCTAAAATTCAAATTCTATGTCCAGCACTCTAAGTCACTGGACTACACCCTGCCCCCATCAAGGCCATTCAGAATCTATTCATCACCAGACTTGTTGCCCCACATTGGAATTATATAATGTCAGACTTACAAGAGATCTCATTTGGCCCTCAACAAATCCAATCTGTGCCTGATCAAGAGCTCTCTCTATAGTATCAGCAACAAGGGGCTATCTAGCCTCCTCTTATGAGTTATGAGTTATGACTCACTGTTTTCTGAGGGTCTTCTTTGACATCTTTCTTTGTAAGTAAAATGAATTGAAATATGCCTTTCAGTATTTCCCCCAGCCTCAGCCCCATCTCCATAGTCCTTGATCCCAAATCTGGGGTGACATTCTATAACGAAAACAAAAACAAAACCATCAACAACAACAATGAACCAAATCCTTCCTCTACTTGAGAGCTGTACAAATACATGAAGACTATTTTCTATGCCTTCATTCCCTAAATCTTCCCTTCCCTTGACTTGTGACAATTCTATAGGGAACAAATGTTACAAAGGGAAAATTGGTCAAATGAAGGTACAGAAACCACTTTCCAATTGTATTTTGAGCTTTGGTTATAACGTATTAGTAATAATATTTTTTGTGAAAAGGCACTGGGAAAGGGCAGCTTACACAAGGCATGTCAATAAGTATTAATGGACTGGGATGTTTGGTTCTAGATTGTAAATTCTTGTGAGCGAGAACCACTTTCTTTTTTCTTTTCTTTTCTTTATTTTGTTCTTGTGCCTTATGTACAATAGATATGAAACAAATGTTTGCTGGATTGAATTGGATATGTTTGAATTGGATTTAATCAGCACTTTTAACTGAAGCCCCATCGCCCGCTTTCTTAAACCTTCTGCCAAGCATTTCTTTTATCTCAGAAGGACATGTGCATGTAAGAAGTGGTTTCCGTAATAATTCCCAAACCATAGAGAAAATGGATATCATTGAACTCGGGCTCATGGAATTTCTAAAGTCACAAAGTACGTTATTGACAGTCGAGGTCTAGAACTCAGGTATTCTGACTGCCGGACCAGTGTTCTTTCTAGGCTGGTTTGAGGTTAATGAAATTAATGTAAGAAGGTGATGACTTTTTCTTTAAAAATAGAACTATTTTAATTGAATTGTACTCAAGTTAAATTTAAGCTCCCTAATTTTTCTGAGAGCTTTCAATATGCTTCACTTGGACCAGCTCCCAGTAGAATTCTCCTTTATTGAGTTATTATAATTCATTGCAAAATTGGGCTTAACCTTTTTAGGTTGTCAATACCTAAGGACAAATGTCACACTAATAAGGTCTAACTGTCAGGATTGATTCATCCTTTAAACAAGGTTTATTTCTAAGCAGAAACAATCATGAGCCTCTTTAGCTGCCAAAGTGCCTTATGGTAGCCGAGATTTAGCACGTCAGTCAAGTTTATGCACCGGGCTCTAAAAGTATTGCTTTCGTTATAGAGAAGAATTTCAAATAAAAATGAATGTCAACTAACCTAATCATAAAACTTCCCCTAAGACTTCCTTGACAGTGTGAGTAGCACACAGACACACACGCACACACGCACATGCACACACTCTTGTTATCATAAGACCAAATTGCATGAGAGGGAGGCACATAATGCCAAAAGAGATGACAAAAGAGTGCTATGGAGTCGAGGTCACCTGAGTCTATTGTATGACAGTCTTTGGAAAGATTGGGATAAAGTAGGTGGAAGTAGGGCAGGGTGGATAGTAATTGAACCATGTACAAGAATAATGACACTTTATTGGAATCCCTTCACCACTCAAAGCCTCGTTTCCTCATTTTCAAGAAGAGTCGTTGGTCCAGATGCCTTCTGGAGTCCCCTCTAGCTCTAAAGTTTTACACATCTAAGTTCTGAGGTCCATTTTGGAATGAATTAATATTTAGAGGGAAAAAAGCATCAAGTTAGCACTTACTATGGGCAAAGTGCGATACTAAGTGATGGGAATGCAGATAGAAAAGCAAGACAGTCCCTGCCCCCAAGAAGTTCACATTTCTAATGAAGGAGGTAGCATTTATGGAAATGTTCAACTGTCTATAGGATGGAAGTTTCCATTATCCTTAAGGTGCAATAGCAAAGCAGATGTTCTTGCCTCTACTGATGCTTCAACTGATAAAATCATGCCAGTTTCTGATATCAAACCATTTGACAATACCAAGGTCTTGGGTGGCAAAAAACTCTCTTTCCTAATCTTCAGAAGCTGTGACTAGAGCACCTGCAGGAGCAGGTGCTGGGCTGCATCTCCACAAGGACTGCTTCCAAGTATTGTCATTCCCTTAGCATTTGGGTTCAGGATTCTGGACTGTACCCATTAGACTCTGTATGGAGATGGTAACGATACTCTGACTTGCCTGGCACATGATGCCTCCTAGCTTTCCTTTGGCTAAGCTGGTGAATCTGCCTACGTGTGACATTTGTTTGTCAGGTAATGGAGATGGCTGGTCCCTTCACAATAAGAGTTGCTTTGCCAGATGTTGTCTATGAAGGCTAGACAAAAAGAAGGAATGGAAACTTGGAGGGAGTTGCCATTCCCAGGAACCTGGTATTTATCTGCTCACTGGTGACAATTGGTCAGTGGTTGATGTGGGTGGCGATGAGGAAGGTGGGCCCCCTCTCCACAATTTCTCCCCTCAGTGATGGTTGTAGGGAATGGACTTAAAGCAAATCTGATGGCATGGAGGACATCACTATTCCTAAGGCTCTTGAGCTCAGGATCCTGGTCTGTATCCATCAGTGTCTCAGGAGAGATGATAGTCAAAATGTTGATGATGGCTTGATTTGGCTGGCACATTCTGCCTCCTATCTCTTCCCAGTCTCTGTGCATTTTGGAAATAAAATAATGTTTCAGTATTGAGCAATGAGAGTAACAATTACCCTTGAGTCATCTCCTTTCAGATATTTTCTCCGTTTAAATCCTGGGTAAGTTACTTCCTTTATCTGAACCTCACTTTTCTCATATATAAAATGATGGAGTTGGACGAGATGGTCTTTGATGTCCTTTCTAGCTCTCAGTTCTAAAATGGTGTTTGAACACTAAATCAAAGACGGTGAAACTTCCTAGGAACATATTTATGACTAATGACACTATGTCAGGGTTAATGTATGTTCAACTGTGGCGAATCAGATAAATGTGAGCCTCGAAGGTTCTACCAACTATATCAGGCACAAACATCCCTTTAGACAATTCTGAGGGACTTATGAGAAAGAAAGCTGTCCACATCCAGAGAAAGAACTGTGGGAGCAGAGACACAGAGGAAAAACAGTTGCTTGATCACATGGGTTAATGGGGATATGACTGGAGATGTAGATTCTAAATGATCACCCTAATGCAAATATCAATAATATGGAAATAGGTCTTGATCAATGACACATGTAAAACCCAATGGAATTGCTCATTGGCTACAGGAGGGGGCTGGGAGGAAGGGAGGGAAAGAACATGAGTCTTATAACCAGGGAAAAATATTCTAAATTAATTAATTAAATAAAATTTTTAAAAATAACCCTTTAAACATTTGGGACGGAGATAGCTCTAAATTTTCACACCTCATATTTTTCTTTAGCTACTGCAATTCTGCTTTGCTCGTAGGGTACATCACCTTCTTTGATGTAGGTGCACAACGATCCCTTACCAGTGTCTCCCCAGATGATTGCTTAGCAAATGGTTAAGATGGGCTTAGAGATAAATGATTGTGAACTCCATAAACAATGGAATTATGTCTTATCTAATTTTTGTTTCTCCTCTAATGCCAAACAGCATAGTGCTAACATAATACATTTGCTGAAAGGATGTGGTAAAATTGCCTATGAGGATAAGAAAAGATAGAGATGGTCTGCCTTCAGCACATCAGCCAGTGTTCATTGAGTATCTATTGGGTCTTGAACTTTGTCCTAGGCATGGCAGATGAGTGAAGAGAAGATGCCACAGTCTGTCCAAAAGTTGCTGACATTCTATACAGGAAGATATGTGAAATAATTAGAGAAGACTATATTATGGTGTACAATTAGTCCTGTGCCCAGCATGTAGACTCAGTGTTAGTCATGAAAAATAATAAGGGTGACAGTAGAAAGAGACTAACAGATGAAAAGATTTTGGAAGAGACTAGAGACAGCCATATAAATCAGGGAACTATGCACAGGCTCACAGTCCAATGGAACTGGGCAAATTGAGTCTGTTTTTGTTACTTGCTGAGTACTGAATGCCTTTATATTAAACCCTGAATCTTATCTCCTATCAAACCCCTCCTAAGCTTTGTTGTGATCTCTGACTTTGGCATGGCCTCCTACCTCCTACCCTTAGCACCAAATGTTTTACTGTTTGGCTCTTAATCTTGTTTGCTCAGGTCCTTGTGATTATATATAAGTAGGGAGCTCACATCACTGAAGAAGGCTTCCACCAATCCACCTTGACCAGTTCCAGCATTCCTTACTTCTCCCACATTTCCTTCTAGTCTCTAAAGGAGCATCTGATCAACTCTTTAAGTCTTACCCAAACACAGTGTTTCCAAAAGTAGGAAGGACAGAGCTCAGTCAAGTGCTAGCCTGTATAATTATAGACTCCTAGATTTGGAGTTAAAAGGAAATTCAGAAGTCAGCACTCACATTTTACAAATGAAGAAACTAGAGAAGGTAAATGACATTCTTAAGGTTTCACCATCAGTAAGTGTCAGAGGTGGGATTTGAATTCAGGTCATCTGAATCCAGTCTATAAGTACTTGGGTTTAGAAAAAGAAAAGTCCCAAGTTCTAAAATTTTGCCCACTAAGATCTAAAGTCTATGTTAAACCACAACAATGTCATCTCTTCTTCCTAATTACAAATTGGAGAATGGAATAATCAATCCTTTAAGATTCCCAACTTCTCCACTCCAGCAATCAGCTCCAACAGTGTCTTATTGAAGAGTTTTCAACATAAATGCTGGGAGGAGCAGCTGAGTGACTCAGTGGATTGAGAGCCAGACCTAGAGCTGGAAGGTTCTGGGTCCAAATCTGCCCTTAGATACTTCCTAGCTGTATGACCCTGGGCAAGTCACTTAAGCCCCATTGCCTAGCCCTTAACCCTCTTCTGCCTTAGAACCAATACACAGTAGTGATTCTAAGATAGAAGGTAAGGGTTTAAAAAAAACAGAAATGCTGAAGTCTCTGAATATCATAGTGGATGGCAATTAAAAAGTTGGGACAATAAATGTGGGCTACAAAAGGCTTGCCCAACTATTTTGAAAAGGGCAGCTAGGTAGCATAGTGGATAGAGGACCAGACAAGTCGTTTAACCCTGTTTGTCTCAGTTTCTTCATCTGTAAAATAACCAAGAGAAGACAATGGCAAACCACTCCAAATTGCTTTGCCAAGAAAACCCAAAATAGGGTCATGAGGAGTCAGACACAGCTGGATTGACTAAACGACATCACTGGCTCTAGAGGGGAAAGGACCTTGGGCAATCCACCTCATCTAGGTTTTATATTCCTCAACTATAAAATGGGGCCGGGGAGCTGAATTGGAAAATTCCAAGGTTCATGATCATTGTCCCCACTCTCCCATTCCTCATCTCCTTTTCTGTGCTTTGTTAATGAATTCTTCTTCATCTGTGCCCTCTTGTAACATTTTTTTCCACTTCTTTTCTTTAACTACACACTGGATTTCCTCTAAAGACTCCACATCTTTGGCAACTCTTTATTCCTGACTGTTCCTTTCTTCGCTTGCTTCCCTCCCATCTCCCCTGGACGAGAGGACATGGCATTCTCCTTTCTCCTCAGGGTACCTCCCAAACCCTTCTTTTGCCACCATCATTCATCAACCTCTGGCTTTTGTAGTTCATGCCAAATACCTGTGGCTTTTAGCACTCTCATGAATAGAAAACTTGGAAACAATTCTGGATTGCTTCTTGGAAGATGACCTAGATATCATAGAATGCAACCACAGAATGTGGTGAAAAAGCAGGAGGAAATGTTTTGCTTTTTTTCAGTTCTCAGCACTTTTTTTGTTAACATGTCAATGGAGGACAGAAGAAACCTGAAAATTTGCCGAAGAAGCTTATGTTCCTGCTTGTATCGATTGATTTTCACCATTTGTGGGAAACAATGTGGTATATTGGACAGAGAGCTGGCCTCAAATACATAATAATTGTGTGACCCTGGCAAAGTCACTTACCTCTCACAATTCTAAGCAATCCTCTAAGATGATTAACTTCACTGAAGTTCTCAACCAGCACTGGTAAAGGGAGTTTCTTCACTTAGGAGCTTCTTATTCCAACGAAAATAAAAATCTAGTCCCCATCTCCATCACCTTTTGGTATAGTAAACTAATTTTTTTTAATTTTAAAAATTTTAAAATTTTAAAAAATTTAAAAAATTTAAAAAATTAAATTTTAAACCCCCAAAATGGTGGAATAAAATAAATAATGAGGTGATAACGTACAATTCACATTTTATATCACATAATCTCAGCACTATTGAAGAAACTGGGAGAAATAAAAGAGAGTAAACAGTCCTCTTCTCATTGTCATTGCTAGTAGCTCAAAAATCCTATTGACAACTCCAACTTTTTTTTCTTTTAAGATAGTTTACTTTCCCAATTACACATAAGATCAATTTTCAACATACATTTTCCAAAATTGGAAGATCCAAATTGTCTCCCTTCCTCCCTTCCCTCCCCCCTCTAGGAAATGTAGAGATTAAAATTAATATAAAGAACTAAATATTATATTTTATAAAGTTTTATTAATAATAAACTAATAAAAAACTATGGTGAAAAGGTGCTAAGCTAACTTCAGCCTCACTTGTGAAGAAAAGAGCAAGAGGGAGGAGCTACAGAACTTATAAAACAATAATGTGACCACACAAACGAGGAGAGATTAAAGGGAATTTTGGGAACTACTAAGGGGTTTCCGGGGGTTGATGTCCAAGGTTCAAAATCTCCATTTGTACAGAGATGGAAGGCAATTTGGTGATCTCAAGTTTTTCATTGTCCTTGCTATAGAACTAACTCTTCTTCTCTACCTTGTCCTCTACTGCTGTTCCAGAGACTTCAATGTTTGTCTTCGAAATCTCTTCTAGAAGTTGGATGCTGAAGTAGAAATGATGGGAAACTCGGGAGAAGGGACCATTTCATTTTAAACAACATAACAGAGGAGAGAAAATCTGGACATGGTAGGACGGGAACCTAGATTTTGGAAGAGAAGGTTTCAAAAGATGCAGAAATATAAGGAGGATCTCATGCATCCTTTGGATGGCAGGTAGCATAGCAACAATCTCCAGTTGAGAACGTCCTTCTCTGTAAGAGCTTCTTGAGGGTAGGAAGTAGGTTGTTTATTTGTCTTTGTATTTCCTGTGTTTAGAACAGTGTTTTGTAGGTAGTGGCAGCTTAATAAAGATTTGTTTCGATTAGAAAAAAGAAGAATTCTTGATTAAAAAAAAAAAAAAGATGAGAAGAAAGGATCCAAGGCGATGCAGGGAGTTTTCTACAGCAGACCACATCTTTGTGGTACCATTACTGAGCGAACAGCATAGAGGATATATGATCCTGCTGGGTTTATTGTTTATTGATTTTGAGGAAATATTTGACAGAGTAGAGCAAGGTGTAGCCTTGAAGTCTCTCCTCAGATAAGGTATAATTATTGAACAAAATTATGCAAGACTTTATGATGAGCGCAGCTACAAAGATGACTTTGGTTAAGAGCTCTGAGTATTGACAAAGTCAAGGGTTATACAAAAAGATACACAGCAGCACCATTTGCTGGTATCCTAAAAGATAACCTGTGTTGGGGCCGAGCAAAAGAAGGCTTCCCGATTAATGATAAAGTCTTCAAATGCACCCTAATTAAAAGTGACAAAAATTTTCAACAAAATACCTTGAAATGTGGCTGAGTGTGCTCAGTGAAACTCCAAGTAAGATAAGGGAGGCTGGTACAACCATCCATACTAGGGCAAAGAAGGACAACTGGGTGGCCTGGGGGTGGAATGCCAGACCTGGAATCAGGAAGACCTGAGTTCAAATCTGACCTCAGGCACATTTTAGCTATGTGACCCTGAGCAAGTCACTTAGCCCAGTTTGCCTCAGTTTCTTCATTTATAAAATGAACTGGAGAAGGAAATGGCAAACTGCTCTAGTATCTTTGCCAACAAAACTCCAAATGAGGTCTTGAAGAGTCAGATATGACTGAAAATGATTAAACAAGAACTAGGGTAAAACAGTGGATAAAGAGTGAGTGTTAGCCAGCCAGAAGAGTACCTTCTAATTAGCTCATTACTGTGTGATCTTCAACAGAAGTTGCAAATAAATAATGAGTTGGACCCTTATTTCTGTAGTAAAGGACTGGCTTGAATTATATTTGAGAAGTTACCCAACACATTCAAAGATCCAGATGTATGAAATGAGGAGATTGTATTAGATGACTTGGGAAATCTCTTTCAACTCTGAACGTCTAATCCTATGATCCTGTGAACTTCTTGAAATTGTACAAGTCAACCTTTTAAATACTCAGCCAGATGGTGCAGTGGGTAAATAACAAGGCCTGGCCTCAAAATGACTTTACTAAAATCAAATAGCTAATAGTTGCATAACCTCAGTCATTTCATCTCTATTTGCCTCAGTTTCCTTATCTGTAAAAAAGGCCTAATAATAATATCTCCCCAGAAATTTTTTGAAAAAGAATTTTAAAAAGTTTTTAAAATTAAAATTTAATTTAAATTTCATGTTATAATAATATATGATATAATAATGTAATCTAATATAATATAATAATAAAAGTTAATTTTAAAATTTTAAAAAGAAAAAAGAAAAAAAGAAATAGTACCTCCCTCCAAGGGTTCTTTTGAGTCTAGAAAGGCCTATTTGTAAAATGCTGTGAAAACATTTAAGTGATATGTATGTGTGTATAATAGCTATTATTATTAACACCAACATGATTTTGCCCCAAAGTATTATATGACTATAAGCCATGGAATATCACAGAATAATTAAATCCACAAAGAGTCTCTGAAACAATGGAAAGATATATGGCAAGTATAATTAGGCTTTCAATTTGGGCAATAATAAAAGGTTATGTAGTACAATGATGGGGAATGGGGGTAGAGTTTCCTTTGATTTAAGAGAACCTAAGTTCAAATCCTGCCTCTATCACTTTACTACCAAAATGACCTTGGATAAGTCTTAACCTAAGTGGACATCAATGAGGGGGTTGTATTAAATTGCCCCTAAGATTCCATTTAGCTCTAATAATAGAATCCTATGCTATGACTTACACATAAGAAATGTCTTAAACGATATATGGTGGATATGTGTATAACCATATATAAGTCAGGCCTAGAGATGGGAGGTCCTGGGTTCAAATTTGACCCCAGGCACTTCCCATCTGTATGACCCTGAGTAAGTCACTTAACCCCCATTGCCTACCCCTTACCACTCTTTTGTCTTGGAATCCAGAATATAGTATTGATTTTAAGATGGAAGGTAAGCATTGTTTACTTACAAAAATGAATAATATGGAAATGTATCTTGTGTGATAATGGGTGTAAAACCCAGAAAATAATAATAATAAATTTCTCCCACCCTCTAAAAAAAATGAAAGATGGAAGGTAAGAGTTTAAAAAAAAAAGATATAGGCTGATAATATAGCTAAAATGAAAGAAGACAGATAGGCCAAATGGAGAATCATTCCTGAATTGCATAATTAATAAGAAGTCTTCTGGTGTTCTGGGTCCATCATTTATGAAGGATTTATGGGAAACTGTGAATGAGAATTGCAGAGGATCCAGAACCATGCAGGTTTTGTGATCTGGGTTTGTAGATGGCAGAGCACCATTCCCATGAAATCACGGATCACTTAAAATATCCAAGTCAGGGCAGCTGGGTAGATCAGTGGATTGAGAGTCACACCTAGAGATGGGAGGTCCTGGGTTCAAATTAGGCCTCAGACACTTCCCAGCTGTGTGACCCTGGGCAAGTCACTTGACCCCCATGGCCCACCCTTAACACTCTTCCACCTAGGAGCCAATACACAGAAGTTAAGGGTTTAAAAAATATATATCCCAGTCAGCCAGTCAATGAGCATTTGTTAAAACCTAGTCTATGCTGGGCACTATACTGAACTTTGGGGAGACAAAGAAAGTAAAAAATAAATAAATAAATAAATTAAAAAATAGTACTTCCTAATGAAGACTAACAAGTTCTGTTTCTTTGTTCCCAGAACCCAAATTACAAGTTTATGAATGGAAGTTCTAAGCAAGCTAGAACCCGGATATGTTTGAGTCTCTTTTTGGCTTTGGAGGTGAGCTCAAAAATCTTGTATTTGTTATCGTAATGGTTCCAAAACCGTGTTTAAACACAACGTGTAAAAATGAAGTGGGGTAAATGAGAGGCATACAAAGATGGCTGCGAAGACCCTGGAGGAGTAATTGTTTGGGTAAAAATAGACTCTCGGGCAGCATGAGAAACCCCAGAAATGAAAAATATGAAACGAATAAAAACAGAATTGCTCCGCTCCCGATAATGATCTGGCTGAAATAAAACCCTGGGATTTTCAAAGTGGTTGGGTGAATCAGAACATGGAATGGAGGCAAACGTATATGAAATTAAATGTAAAATAAAAACAGCTGTTCAGAACGCAAGACTGGAATCCTGGTGGGCGCACAGGCAGGCTCCGCCGCTGTGCTCAGTCTGCTCAGTCCATGACTGGGTTTGAGCAAATGAGATCGAGATATGAGACCATGGAGAGCCGCCCGGCTGTCTTGCTAAAACCCATCGGCCAGGTTTTATGGACAAATCAGACCCCTCGAGTTGTGTATTTGTGCGCTGGATGGGGTCGCAGCCGTTGCTTGTGGCTCTCCGTTAAATCCAGAGGCTCCCTCGTGGATGCGACAAGGAGATGTCACGGTGACATGTGGCAGCCATTCACGACGGCAGATTCGACCGCAGCATGTGTTCCTGGATCACTTCAAAAGTCAAGAAACCGGAGTCCGTCCCCCGAACAGAGATCGCTGCTTTAATAAACCCCAGATAAGGCCACCAGCACCATTAACTCTTCCCTGCCCTTGTTATACACAGAGCTATTCGCCTCCAAGACGTTTCCTGACCCTCTTCTATGCTTTTGACTCCCAGCTGGAAGCTTCCTTGTGAGGTCCGTCACTGGGAACATTCTGGCAACATCGAGAGTCCGAATGTTACTGTTCTAGCACTGGCCTCCCAGCGCCTGGTCCTGCCGAACTCTCAGGACCACCTTCTCCATTCTGTTTCAGCCATTCACTACTATGACCCTCGGACTTCACCATCACTCAGAGCTGCTCCATCTCCAAGATCGTGAGCTCCGACATTTGCTTCTTCTTTTTTAAACCTTCACCTTCCATCTTGGAATTGATAGGTATGGATTAGAATCAATATTTATGGAATCAATGTGTATTGATTCTAAGGCAGAAGAGTGGTAAGGGTAGGCAATGGGAGTTAAATGACTTGCCCAGGATCACCCAGCTAGGAAGTGTCTGAGGCCGAATTTGAACCCAGAACCTTCCATCTCTAGGCCTGGCTCTCTGCTGACCCCTCTGACATTTACTTATGATCACAGTTTCGGCTCTTCTATTGCTTTATTCCTACGGAATAATTTCTTCCCTCCTACCATGACCTCCAGTCCATTACTTCCCTCTTCTTCCAGGCCAGCATCCCTGTTTCAAAATGCCTGAACCTTTTTAATTCCACCTACTGTACTCACCATTTCTATTAGATCAGAAGTACCTTCTGTTCCTCACATTTATCACATACATTTTGCTGCTGAGACACATGTGCAGGGAAAATTATGATTTTATATTTAGAGATTTTAGAGGATCCTCAAGAATTCCTAAAACCTAAAGAGATCTATATGAGATAGAGAATAAGGAAGTGAATAGATCCAGAAGAACATTATGCACAAACACAGAATAAACTGAGAATGTTACCTCTAGAAAATGAATGGAAAAATAAAACACGAAGTACTTAATTTATATGAACACGTTCACTTCCCTGACAATATCCTATGTGATGCAGGGAAGGTGAAGTGGTGTTGGGATACTTACAGAAGAGATGTATTGAATAGATATGAAGAAAATTAAGCTAAACAGGGAATTTCTGATTATATTTGTGTAATATCTTTTTTTCTTAACATAGAAATAGTTCCTTGGTTTGGTTTTGTATACATTTGAAATAATAATTAAAAAAATAATTTACCACCAAATCATTCCTTGTATTGACTGTAAATATCCACCAGCCTTAAAGATGCCAATTCAAGGATGTCACAAAAGGTAGAAAAACCATCATCTTGATGGATCAGGCAGAATCTAGGAAATTGGAATTCAGAAGAAAAAAGATACATGAGTAAAATAAGATGCTAGTCCTGAAGATAACAGTGAAGAAAAGAATTTGAAGTTCTTCGAACTGGCTCCATTTGCCCTTTCCAGCCTTATTATATATGACTCCCTGCCAGATAGCAGAGGCAGGGTGGCATAATGGTTAAAGAGGTTGTCTTAGAACCAACAATAGCTGGATTCAAATCCTTACACTGGTACAGACTCACTGGGTGGTCCTTGGTAAGTTCTCATAGCACTAAACCATGATCTAAGAATTTAAGTTGCAGAGAAGGTTCCAATCTGCATTTGTAAAAGGAGTTTCCTATATAGGTGAAATCACAGACCCATTCCAACTCCTCCATGTATTCTTCATTTCAACTCTTTCACTGTCTGTTTCTCACATAGGACACTCTAGTTCCTGTCTCTGCCTTGTACAGCTGTCCCCCATGCCTGAACCCCAATAACTCCTTACTTTTATCTCTTAAAATGCCTAGTTTCCTTCAAGGATCAGCTCCAATGTCACCCTCAACATGGAGCCTTTTCCTATTTGTTTGACCCATACAACTACCCTTGGAGTGTTATCATCCCCATTTTATAGATGAAGAAATGGAGGCTGAGAAAGTCAAATGGCTTGTCTATGATCATATGACTAGTAAGTGTCTGGGGAAAGATCTAAATTTAGGTCTTCTGGTCTAAAATGATGGCCTCCTAACCATTTTCCATGTGGCTGCCTATGTAATTCATATATACACATAAATGTATATGCACACACACATACACACAGAGAGAAAAAAGTATAATATATATGGTGATAATGACCTGAATGGCCATTTTGTAGGGAGTTCCAGATTGAAGAATGAAGAAACCTCCTTTATCAATACAAATCATTCCCTTCTCATCATAGCCTTGGAGAATTAACTAGAACATTGGGCAGATAAGAGGCTGAGCAGGATCACTTACTCAGGTCTTCCTTGGCTACAAGGCAGGCTCTCAATGGACTTTGCAACCCTGTTTCTCACATAAAACATATGCAGGAAAATCTAAGGGGAGAGACTAGCAATCTCCCCCTACTGGGACATGAGTTCTGATCGGGAATTATTAATTTTAATATGTATCCCCATCCCTTAGCACAATGTCTGCACAAAGTAAGTTCTTAATAATTTTTTTTCATTTGTTCATTTATTCTTTGATTGCTTCATTCACACAATGGAGAGATATAGATGAATTGCCATCTATACCTTCGGTGGTAGCCATATTTAAACAATTGATAAAAATCTAAGTAATTAATAAAGCACAGTACTAAGTTTGGGGAAACAAAGACAAAAGTAAAACAGCCCCTGCCCTTGAGGAGCTTACATTCTAACAGGGAAACATGTCCAGGGATACGGTAGTGGAAGATAAATACAGAGGAAAGGAAAAGTAGCCTTAGAAATGGAAGACTTGAAGTTTTAAAGTAACAAAATATAACTTTAAAAATCTTTTAAAAGACTTCTAGGACATGATCAACAAAATGGTGGACTAGCTATTTTCTTTGATCCCCAAGATCTCTCACATCTCTCCCAAACAGAAATCATGTGCTAAAGATGAAGCAACTTTTGTTGTCTCCATCATCAGGGATACCTCAAATCCAAAAAAGGTAGAGGGTAGAAGAAGAATTCTTTTTTTTATTATTTTAAAGATATTTTGTTTTACCAATTGCATGTAATAACAAATTTCCATATAAGTTTTCCAATATTATATGATCCAAATTGTCTCCCTCCCACCTTTCCCTGCCTGCTCCTGGAGCTGGAAGGCAATTTGACATGGGTTGTACTTGTATTATCATGCAAAACATATTTTGATGTTGATCATTTTTGTAAGAGAATAATACAAAACCGAAATGGGAGAAGAATTCTTAAGAAGGAAAAGACTAGTTCCTTTAACAGAGAATTAGATGAAACATTTTTAAATTGACTTCAATATATATACAGACAAGAAGCATCATAGCATTCTGGATAGAAATCAATCCTAAGAGTCAGAAAGACCAGATGTTGAGTCCTCCCTCTAATACTTACTAGCTGGATGGCTCTAGATCAGTGATTCCCAAAGTGGGCGCCACCGCCCCCTGGTGGGTGCTGCAGCGATCCAGGTGCATTTATCTTTCCTATTAATTGCTATTAAAATTTTTAAAAATTAATTTCCAGGGGGCTAAGTAATATTTTTTCTGGAAAGGAGGTGGTAGGCCAAAAAAGTTTGGGAACCCCTGTTATAGATGAATCACTTTAACACTTAGTTCTCTAGACAGCTCACTAAGATGCTACATTTTAGAAAAGTTGTTCACCTGCTCTTATGGAGGGAGTTGCTCCCTCCCACTCAGTCCTGATCAGTCCCAATTCTTATTCCGTGATTTCCCCTCTTCTCCACCTCCCAGGATGGAGTGGAATGACAAATGAATATCTACCACATCTGGGAAAGTCTGAGGGGCTTCCGGACCAGCAAAATTCACTATAGAATTGCTAAACCCTTGGCTGCATCATCCCATGAAGAGTCTCTTGAAGGGCTACTCCTGTTTTGTATCTTTTCTCTGAAGTACCTTCATTCAGAAGCTTTAATTTCTCCAATTCTATATAAAGGATGCTTTTTAAAAATAAGATATTATCACGCTGCTGATAAAATCTCACAATTATCATTCAGCCAGGAGACAATATTATTTTTTATAAAAATTATGAAAAGCAATCTTCCAACCTAGGAAATTAAAATCATGTTTGGATCCCTGGAACTTTATATGCTATGTTGTCTCTCATCTTTAGAACATACATCTCCTTGAAAGATTTCACTTAGAAATTTAATTAAAGAAGACGACAAGGGACGATAGAACAATGATGAAAAGGCATTGACTCCCTTTAGAATTCTCTCCAAAAAGTTCAACCACTGTGGAGATAAAAGGTAATGTCATGTTTGGCAATAAAGTGAATGCTCAGTTAGAGTATTCCCTTCTTCAAGTCTAACAAAGCATTCAGATCAATGAATCAATGGCAGGCATGCAAATCAGAAGAAGAAAAAAAAGAGAAACAGAAACAAGGACTCCCTAACTAGGTCAAGCAGGCAGTCCTTGAAATCTGAGGCTTCATGCTCCAGAAACACCCTAAGAAGCTAAGGCAAAGATTTCATGTCTGCCAGCCCTTGACATAGACCGCTCTAGGCAGTTCACATATAGAGACTTTTTTTTTTTAACCCTTGTACTTTGGTGTATTGTCTCATAGGTGGAAGAGTGGTAAGGGTGGGCAATGGGGGTCAAGTGACTTGCCCAGGGTCACCCATCTGGGAAGTGTCAGAGGCCAGATTAGAACCCAGGACCTCCTGTCTCTAGGCCTGACTCTCACTCCACTGAGCTACCCAGCTGCCCCCATATAGAGACTTTTTGTTGAATCATTGAGTTTTAATGATGGATGTCTAGATTGAAGTTGGGCTGAATAGTGGAGGTATGGAAGCTAAACTAAAAAGTCCAGGAAGGGAGCCTTGGTGAGGTCGACCAAGTTTTTAAACAACAAGCTGGTATTAAAGCTTCTGAATCTGATAAGGGGTGAGCTGGGGTTCTCTCTGATTTCCTTGACTAATGTGAGAAATTAACCTATGACGGATATTGCTACTGGAAAGGTGGTCCCTCTCAGATCCTATGCCAACCTAGTCATATTATTTAGAGCTGGTCAGGATGATAGAGATTATTTCACCTTATCTTATTCTGAGATGCAGGGAGATAATATTACTTATTCAAATAACAAGGAGGGAGTAAATATCAGAGATATTGATAAGAAATTCTATATTCTGATACCAATCCTTCCAGGTCTCTGAGCAAAAGGTAAAGGAGAAGGAAAAGGAGTTGATACAGTGCTTATTGTGTCTCGCTAAGTATTTTACAAATTTTTCATTTGATCCCCGTCACAATTCTGCAAGATAGTACCTGTTATCTCTATTTTACAATTGAGGAAACTATGGCTAAAATTTAAGTGACCTGCCCAGAATCACACAGTTTGCAAGTATCTGAGGTTAAATTTGAACTCAGTCTTCCTGACTCCAACCACAGCATTCTATCCACCACTCAATCTGGTTGCCTAGAGAAACACAAGACTATAATTATATCCAAATGCACATGCAAATTCTGTCATAAAACAAATTCTAAAAAATATATGAAACCCAGAATTCCAAACTAGGGATCCTGTTCAAGTTACTGATCCTTTAGTGTGTAGTATAATTAGGCTGAATTAATTCATTCCTCAGTTTTCTACTCTTTGGGGATACAGCTTTAGTTATGGCCATTGGTGACCATCTTTGACTGGGAGATAAACACTATAACTTTTTAATTTCTTACTTTCCCATAAAACCTTTGTCTCCTCCCCCTTTTTAATCAGTTAGACTTCCCCATTTTTTGAATGCATTAAAAAAGTATCTCACAATCATTTTTATTATGTCTTTTTAATAATTCAGTCAATATTTGCTTCATGAAATTAGATGCTATTCCAGTTGCACACATGTTTAGTATTGGTCCATTGGCCATTATTCCTCAAAATATAATGTCCATTTCCCTATTTCTCTTCGGATATTTTGAATTTACATTTTACTTTGTCTCACAGCGTGATTGTTCCTCTTTATTTTTTTGGATTCGCTACAATGAACTCAATGTAAATTTTGTTTTAGTCTGTCCTTTTCATCCTGTGTCTCTTTCTCACCAATCCATGATCTACCCTGATTATTCTTTTGAAACTTATTAGCATTATAGCAGCTCCTAAGTAATCAGTATATCATAGCAAGGTTCCTATTGCAAGAATACTTCTAGTAGCTTTATAAACACACAGGTATGAAATTCCCAAGTTTTCCTTTTTTTGGGGGGGGGGGAGGGAGGGAGTAGGGATTCCTTTACAACAGTGGTTACCAAAGTTTTTTGGCCTACCACTCCCTTTCTAGAAAAAATATTACTTAGCCCCCTGGAAATTATTTTTTTTTAATTTTAATAGCAATTAATAGGAAAGATAAATGCACCTGTGGCCATCACCGCTTCCCTGGATCGCTGCAGCACCCACCAGGGGGCGGTAGCACCCACTTTGGGAATCACAACAGAGATGAGAAGGAACTTGCCCAAGTTTTATATATTTATATTTATAGTTTTATATATTCATAAATATATATATATATATCTGTGAATTAGTGTAAAAAGTGGGACAAAAAAAAATCAAGGCTCTTGACTCAAAAGGGCCCTTTCTACCAAACAGCATGACCTTTGGTTTTTGATGATTCTTATAGTACTTCAAAAGGTAGAAACAACCCAAAACAGCTAACTTGTGGCTACTTTCCATCCTGACCAGCATTTAAATTGGTCCAAAGGCTGTCCTAAAACACACAGAATTTTCTTGCTAACTCCAGTGAAGCCCCAAATGATGTCTAAGGGGACAACATGTCCTTATAACATGCCACCTTGGCATATCTAAATTGGAATTAATTCTTTGAATGGCATAAGTTTTACATAAGTTAATTTCTACCTAAGCCAATTTAAGTTGTTCACTTGAATAATTTATCCAAGAGATTCAGCCCTGTGGCATGAGCTTGATAGCAAAATTAAGTTCCTTGTGTTTCTGACATCCAGTACATAGGCAGTAGACTTAAATGCCATCACCCTGACTACAAATGTGTCTGAATCTCAATCTGATTGAAAATGAAAAACATGAACTTTGACAACTTAGGGAAATTACCCTGTTATCATCTTAATTGGGTTGGGATGAATTTTAATTCTAAATTATGTTACATCAGCATAACAACAACATGCAATGCTGAGACATGACGGGAGTTATAATGAAACAAAGGAACACAATGAAATTATTTCCATAAACAAACTTAAAATATCAGGCAAATCAGGAGCAGAGGAGGTTAACTTGATCCTATTCCTTACTGGGTCTCAGTTTCCTAAACTGTAAAAATGAGAAGTTTTTCTGGGTGGTTTCTTAAATCTTCTCCAGTTCTAGTATTTTCAGGTCTAATTATTTTCCTGATTATGATTATACATTTTTCAAGGAGTAACAAGATCAGAATCACAGATCTCAACATTGGAGAGGAAGTCAATGACTATCTTTTCCAACGTCTACTGAAAGGAGCCCTTCCTATTACATAACTGAGTAATCACCCTGACTTTCCTTGAATACCTCCATTGAACAGAAACCAATACTTTCTGAGAAAATACACTCCTATTCAAGATAGATATAGTTGATGAAAAGCTTTTTTTTTTCCCTTATGAGAAACCGAGACCTACTTCTTTGCATTCCCACAATGTACTTCTCCATTGTCCCATCTCCCCATAAGCTGTGGGACAAATATGTCCATTCATACTGCTTGGAAGAAAGGGGACTCCCAAACTGCAATCCTTCATCTAAGATAGAGAACCACTAGAACTTATCTCATGTGCCCTAACAATCACTTGCTCTCATCCTATGCCCCACCATAATTGTTTTTAGATCTGCAGGCGTTGCCATGTAATCTGCCAATGTACACTAAAGACTTCTTGGTCTTGCTCTCTGTCGTGTCAGTTTGCCCTCCCACATGTGTTCACTGGAGAGGAAAATGACAAAGCACTCTAATATCTTTGCCAAGAAAACATCATTGGCAATGGTCCATGGCATCATAAAGAGTTGGACACAATTAAGTAAATGAATAACAAAGAACAGCAACCCTAAAATGAAGTATAAGCTCCTTGAGAGTAGGGACTAAGTGGATTTATAATTTGTAATCCCAGAATTTAGCCCAGTTTGAATATACAATAAGCACTTAATTAATTTTCATTCATTTACCCTGGACCCAAGAAAAAGAAGCAAAGTAGACCATTCATAGATCTTAGATCTAGAACTAGAAAAGACCAAGTAGTCCAACCTCTTTATTTTACATATCAGGAAATTGAGGTCTGAGGAGGTTCAATAAAAGCTATTTCATCTCTCTGCTTCTTGTCTTTTAACACTATGACACCTTTGACTACAGATACTGCTCAGCCCTGTTTACTCCTGTCCTGTTTTCTAAAAAGGATCAGGCTACCATGATCCTGCATCTGATCAGTCCAACACAAAACTCCTCTGGCTATTCTGGGACTGCTGTCTTCTCACCCTGCCCTTACCCAAAGAAGGACAAATTATTACACTATTCTAAGCCTTTCTCATATGGAATTTACAGAAGGCCCTCTACCCACGTCCTCCAGTCCTTTTGGAATGCTTTCTAGAGTGAAGACATTCACACTCTTTCCCCACTCTACATTCAAATTGATTATGTGCTTTCTTCCTCTACCATTACCATCAAACCATGGATAGAAACTGGTTTCACTCACATCCTGGAGCCTGACTAAAGCCACTAAATCTGGCTCACTATCCTGAAGCAAAAGCTTGAGATTTTCCAACCAGATTATACAGGTGAGACCAAACACCTCCACTACTCTCGTTCTGGAGTAATGAAGTAAGTAGCAAACCCTTACCCCTGAAATGGTGACCCCATAAAACATTCTGTATAACTAAGGGATCAAACTTCCTCAAAGGTTAAACTTAAAACACCAAGACAGAAGACAGAAGAAGAACCAAGGACAAATTCAAATAGAAACAATATGTTCATGTAAATAGAAGAGGAATCTAAGTTGAAATGAAGCAAAAATTCCGGAAACTGAAAAATCATATCTGTTTTAAAACATAAATAACAATAAGTAAAGTCAAAAGAAAGCATTTATACAAATAAAATTGAAAACTAAAAATAGGCTTGTAATAGAAATGAGCAAGCAATAAATATGTATTTAGGACAAACAAACACATTTGTATAATTAAAAAAATGAAGTTGAGTTCCAAGAAGATTCAGCAAAAGGAAGAATTTTGAGGATGCATTCAAAGACCTTATTAGACAAGAATCTCTTGAGTAGCAAAAGCAGGTATTACTATACAGGTAATGAGATAAAGGGAATACATAACATTAAGGGAAATTTCAAAATGATTCAAAAAATATATAATTACCAACTACAAAAAAAAGATAAAGAAAAAATAGAAAAGTTTCAAGAAAAAAAGGAGACTACACTTTGTAAAAATGCTAATAAGAGTAACATCAGAATTTTCCAAAAAGAACATCAAAGTTGGAATATATATTAACATCTCAAAAAAGGAGTTGCATCCCCAAATTACATATCCAGCATACATTAACATATTGGTTTTTTTTGTTTTTTTTTTTTTAAACCCTTGTACTTCGGTGTATTGTTTCATAGGTGGAAGAGTGGTAAGGGTGGGCAATAGGGGTCAAATGACCTGCCCAGGGTCACACAGCTGGGAAGTGGCTGAGGCCGGGTTTGAACCTAGGACCTCCTGTCTCTAGGCCTGACTCTCACTCCACTGAGCTAACCAGCTGCCCCCTAACATATTGTTTTAAAAACAGGAGAGATCACTTCAAAGGCAGAGAAGCCAGAGATGAATTTATGACTACATATCCATGACCACAGAAGAAAAAATCAGTAGTGATTTGGAATATTTCCTCATATGACTACATAAAGTTTTAATGTCTTCATCTGAGAAGTATACCTATATAAGTGTATATGTATAGATATATATAGATATATATAGATATATATATGTAAAAAATCTAAAATATATTCATGTCATAATTAGGCTAATGACCCCTCTCTTCTCAGGTTCACAAGTTTATTCTTCTAAAATTAAGGACTTTTAATTCATCCTATTAATGTCTCCTTGATTAAGATCTCTCTTGCTTATTAAGCTGATCAGCCTTGAGAGTACTATGATTAGTTGTCTCTAAAGTGAATGTGTCATCCTAGAAGGAGATTACTACCTCTCTACCACCCTATGCCTTATGTTCAAGTATGATGAGTCTCTTGTTCTCTGCCTGGAGAAGCTCTATCTGTGACAGAAGTGATCATATAATCAGGATGACTGGCCAGTACATTTTCTTCATATAAAGGAGAATTAATGATGATAGCAATTAAATAATAAAAAGTCAAAAAGGGAAGGGCTAACATCCATGGTATATATGGCAGTCAGAATTTGGAGCCACTTCCTGGGACAAGAATCAGATTATTCTGCATTAAATGTACAACCACAAACAGGAAAGAAAGTAAGACAAAATTCTGGGGAGTTAAGTTACTAGGAGTTGTTTCCTTTCTTGACTTGAAGATGGGGTAAAGGAAACTGTTACCTTATAAAAAAAATCAATGAAGAGAAAGAGCCATATTTACAGAAATATTTATAGCAGTTCTTACCTGTAGTGACAAAGAACTAAGAACCAAAAGGGTATTCATCAATTAGGAAATGGCTGAACAAACTATGTTATGTAACTTTAATTGGGATATTATTGAATTATAAGAAATAGCAGAGATACCATTTTAGAAGAAAATGGGAAAATATAAAAATTGATGTTATGATAATTAGATTGTCTACACTGCCCATCTTTAGATTTAATCACCAAAGGTGAGAGTACCTCCAATCTTGGGAGATCCTAACGCAGGTGGGCGGTTAGTGAGTGACAAATCAGAATCGACTGACCCACCCCGGGAGGTCTATGAGAATCGTCTATTGTGATTGGACATGCAAATTAGGAGGGAGGCACAGGAAGTGACACATAAGTGACCCCTTTAAAAGTAGAAGGTCCTCAGTCAGCTGAGGTCTTCAGTGGAAGAGGATGTCTGGTGAAGGGCTTCTGGTTTTGTGAAGGTGAACTGAGGGAGCTTTACTGGTTCATGACTGAGACTGTTCCACATGGTGAGTTTAAAGACTGAATTCTCCTGAACTTCTATAAAGAACCTCCTTATATAGACTCTGTGAATGAAGTTTGCTCCATTCACCTCCGTGCCTCAGGCCCTTTAACCCTAGGCTGAGGGTTAAGATCTACCTGGATTAATTAGTGGAATAGATTCTTATTTCCTTACTTCCTCTCTCTCTTCTCTCATGTAAATAAATTTCCATGAAAGTCAATTTTGACTTGAGATTATTCTTAATTGAAGATTGACAATAGTTCAATCCTCTGGCGACCATCTTTTAATATACTGAACCCATAAAACCCCTTTTCCCCCCTTACATGTTGAGTAAAGTGAGTAGAATGAAAAGAAAAATTAATATAGCAAAAGTGTAAATATAAACAATTTTGAAAGACCTAAGAATTCTGATCAATTCAATCATTAACCACAATTCCAGAGGACCAATGAAAAAGCATACTACCCAACTTCACACAGAGAGACAATGGATTCAAGAAACAGTATAAAAAATACATTTTTAGAGATATTCGATGTGAAAAATTTGTTTTGCTTGATTATGCATGTTTGTTACACATGTTTTTCCTTTTTTCAATTTATATAGGGAAGGTAAGAGGGAGAGAGGAATTAGGATTAGAATTTCATCTCTTGCCTAAAAAAAAGGAGAAGAAGAGAAGGAAGAAAGGAAAGAATGAACCATAAATAAGCAGAACAATTTCTGTGTGAAAATTACATATTAAATGTATTATATTCTTATAAAGAAAATAAGCTCTACGTGAAAATTACATATTAAATGTATTATATTCTTATAAAGAAAATAAGCTCTAACTAATAGGGATTTATGTAACATTTCTCCATCTGTTCTGTAATATGTATAGAGAGAAACGGTCATTTTATTTGGTGCTTTAGTCCAGAATTTTCTAAAAACTAAGAATTTTCTCTAAGTGGATTATTTGGGTTAGTTAGTCAACTATTATCCATATAAGCATGATAACGCCTTCATCAAATATAATAGTAGCAACAGAAATATGTCATTATTGTCCCTCAAAAGGGGGAAATGGAAAACAAAGTGTCAAGGCTCATCACCATTTGCTCACAATTAAAATGACTTTAATAATGCTGACTACAGGACAACTAAGACACAAATCCCAGCTCAGTCTGTCTCAAAATGGGAGATTGACTCTCCAACAATGAACTTCATTGTATATTCTTATATCCTCTCTTTCTGTCTTGTTTCCCCCAGAAATCTTCATGAAATACTGTTCACATTAGAAGTCTTGCTTTCAAAATATCACTAATTAGTAAACTTCTGGGAATGCATCTGTTTGAGTGTTGCTCATTTCCAAGAATATGTCAGTGTTACACAAACACACATTTACAAAAATGCATACATATGTATAAATATATACATGAATGTTAGTATATGTGTGATATACATGCATATACATATATATATATCACATATAGTGAGAAAGAATAGAAAGATTTAAGAAAAGGGTATATAAATTTTCTTTACCAGGAAAAAATTATCCAACTAATATATGTGATAAAATATATCTCAACATTCACACCCAAAGATTAAAGAATTCAGATAGGTATAGACAGACAGGCAGATGACTGTTAGACAGATGCATAAGTAGATACATATATGTAAATACTTAACAGAATCAAGACACAACAATTTAAAAACTGAATGGTAAAAAAAAATTATTAATCCAAAAGGCAAAACTCCTTTATATACAATAATAAATGAAGCATGGGATTTAAGAAATTATAAGTAGAATATTAGCTTGTGTTATTTCTTAATTTAAATAGTTAAAGAGCAGTAAGAGAAAGTTTATTCCCTCTAAATATCACCAAAATAAAAAATAACAAAAAAAGGAAATATATTCACTATAACAATAAATATGAATGTTCTGAATTCTTCTTTTTAGTGAATGTTCTAAATTCTCCTTTTTAAAGAATGGACCTAAAAGTAAAACATATCAATGATGTTATATCAATAGATGCAGAAACAGTATTTGATAAAATACAACAAACATTTATTCAATCACTCAATAAGCTTTAATTAAGGCTTTCTTGTCTGCTGAGCAATGTGCTAAGCACTGAGTAGACAACTTAAAAAAATACAAAAACATTTCCTGCTATCAAAAAAAAAAAAAAAGGTCACAGTCTGATGGAAGGGATGTAAATAACTAGGGGAAGGTAATCTGAAATAGATAAAGGTAATCTGAAACAGGAAGGCATTAATAGTTGGATGGAGTAGAACTGTGGTAGAAAGGTTCTTATAGAAGATGGAACTGGAGTTGAGTCTTGAAAGAAACTAGGGAAATTAAAAGTCAGAGGTGATGAAGCAGAATATTCCAGTCAGGGAAGACAACTTTTGCAAAGATACAGAGATGGGAGATGGAATAACCCATTTGAGGAAATACAAGTAATCTGGATCATTGAGTGAATGGAAGGTAGTAAAGCCTAAGAAGGCTAGAAAGGTAAAGAGGAGCTAGGTTAAAACC
This sequence comes from Gracilinanus agilis, assembly GCF_016433145.1. NCBI lineage: Eukaryota > Metazoa > Chordata > Mammalia > Didelphimorphia > Didelphidae > Gracilinanus > Gracilinanus agilis. The sequence continues at coordinate 504,358,047 of NC_058133.1, read as the reverse complement.
TATGAATATTGTTGTGGTTTTTTTTTCTTTTTAGAAAAAAAGGAGATAAAAAAAAACCCTAAAAATCACCTACATCAAACCTATAGCCAATATAATTTAAAATGGACACACGCTAGAAAGATCACACAAAAAATAATTATGTTTAATGGATGACATAGTCTTTCCTTCTACTTAACATAGTATTTGTAATTCTCTAAATAGCAATAAGATGAGGAAAATATTGGAGGGATTAATATTCCAAAGGAAGAAGTCAAAAATGTCATTATTTTAAGAAGTCATGAGTTGTTGCTCTTGTTCAATAATTTTCAGCAGTGTCCAACTCTTCACAAAGTGAAGTTGTTCTTGGCCAAGATGCTGAGGTGGTTTGTTGTTTCTTTCTCCAGCTTATTTTACAGATGAAGAACTGAGGTAAAAATTCAAAGTCTCTGACTACTAAGTCACCGCACATATAGAAGCAAGCAACACCCTCTGTAGGAGCTGATCTAATCCGTATAACTCCTATGTCATTCACAGAATATAGGCTTTCTACATACTGTAGCTCATGGTTTATTTAATTGAAAATGAAAGAAAATGGAATACCAAAGCGTGGAACCTTCCATCCAACCATCCATCCATCTCACAAAACGATCTGATTACCCCTGTCTTTTTTTCAGTATAGCCAGGGGATTTCTGAACTATACTCTCACACATACTGGAAAGGGAATAAGAAGGCAGGCTCACATGTTCAGAAACTCAGCTTCAAATCTTATAAAACACCCTAGAAAAAAACAAAGAAAAATCAGGACAAGAGGAGAGCCCCTTTACTTCCCACCCCCTCACCTTTATCTTATATATCAGTGAGATTTTCAGGAGCTATCAGTCCCTATCACCACTCTCATCGTTTTCATTTAGGTCTCCAGACACCACAGATTTAGAGAGAATAAGTCTTTTTGCTTAGCTCCACCTCATCCGGTAACAATCCCTGGAAGACTTAGTCCTGAGTCAGAGGGGAATTAGTCATCCGTAGCCACCACTATGGACATCGTAATGCAAGGTGGCTAGCAGAAATTTTTTGCTTCTGTAATTTCTAACGGTCACAAAAAGTCAGTTAAACATCTTAGAATCTTCAGAAAGTCAGTTGGAACTTGAAACTATAAATAGAGGTGAAGTTCCAACTGACAGAGCTTTTGCCTTCTGGCTTTCGCTGTGGCTGGAGGCTTTTGCTTTGGCTTAACCTGTTGGCTTTGGCCTAATTGCTTTGGCCTTGGCCTGTGCTGATTTTGACTTGGGAAAATTTGGACCTGTCTCATTTCTCTGGACCTCTCCCTGATCTCCCATCTCCATCCCTCCCCCCCCCCCCTGAATTTCCTGTGGGTCCTGGGTGGAAGGGAGGGCTTGGTGATTGGACATTGTGGGTTTAGTTTCTATAGGCTAGTAGAGTATCCTCAAATAAGTTACCCCTAGTTTTAATGATTTTATAAGGACTTTACTTAAAAGGCAGTCAAATCTTCCTGACTGGGACAGCCGGACTCTCTCAATCTAAACCTCTCTGCGACCCATCCCCCACCTTCACCCCTTTCCCTAGCAGCAGTTAGAAAACCCTGAACCCCCTCCCCCTTCTGACTGACCCTGGTATTAATAAATCCCCTTGTTACCTATTCAAACCCTCTGGTGAGTCATTGTGTCGAAAATTAAGACAAGGGCCAAGAGGAAGGAATCATTTTTTCTTCTATTTCCTTGAGGGGAGCTGGAGGCATCCATCTTGGCAGGAAGTACCTACCCAAGACTTCCTCCAGCCATCAGTTTGACAGGCAGGGAGGGGCCCTCTCGACTCCTCCCTCAAGAAACTGGAGAAACTAACAAGAGAAACCCTCCAGCCAAAACCTAAACATTTCTTACTGGCCCTAATTTCCTCCCTGTATCCTCTGTCTCAAGCCTCTGGGAATAAACCTGTTTGACCTGCCTCTCCTACATACTCCCACCTTCCCATCCAGTTTAAAAGAAACATATCCCTCCCAGAAGCAGAGCTGAAGGCACTGATTAAAGAGAATTCCCCACCTGAGTAGAACAGTCCATAAGATGTCAATTGGTTCATCTATTTGCCAACCATTCACCTTCTGCCTCACATACTTTTAGAACCTCTTGCTACTTTTTTGTCTGCTGATATGGCCGCTTGTCTTTTGTGAGCACATGCTAGAATCCTAGAGAGATGAAGTTTGTGATCATCAGAAGCTAGATTCTCCTGATGAGGGGGAAAAAAGAGTGATGAATTACATTATCATTTGTGATAATTAGATTAAATCTATATAGCCCATCTTTAGATTTAATCATCAAAGGTGAGAGCATCTCCACATGTGCTAGAGTGGGTGACAAATCAGAGTCAACTGACTGCCCCCTAGGCAGTCCTACGAGAAGCATTTATTGTGATGGAACATGCAAGTAGGAGGGAGGCACAGGAAGTGACACATAAGTGATCCCTTTAAAAGGAGAAGGGCTGCTGGTGAAGGGGGGCTGCTGGTGAAGAGGGCAGCTAAGAACGCTAAAACCTTGGTGAGTTTAAAGACTGACTGGATCTTCCTGAACTTCTCTTAAGGAACTTCTTTTAATAGTCTCTGTGAATGAAGCTTTGCTTCATTCACCTCCAGGCCTCTGGCCCTCTGACTCTCAACTGAGGCTTAATTAGATCTACCTGGATTAATTAGAGGATCTTAGTAATTTACCTACTGTGTTAGATTCTTATTTCCTTATTTCCTCTCTCTATTCTCAATTGTAAATAAATTTTCATAAAGTCAATTTTGACTTGAGGTTATTCCTAAATTGGGGAAATTTCCCCTAGTGACTGCCTTTTAATATATTGAACCCCCAAACCACTTTTTCATCCTTACACATTCACTCTTTTTTTTTTAAGCCATCATCATTAATATCGCCACCATTAACAATTTGGGCCAGAGAAGATTTTGTTTTTGTTTTTTCATTTTGGAACCACCCCCCCTTTCTTTTTTTGCAAAAAATGTATTTTATTTGCGGGGAGAATCAACTTACAAGGAAACTACTACATTAGATAAAGGAACTTCTCTGAGAGGTTAGCCATAGTATAAGTTAAAAAATGAACAGGCCAGTGCTCAACAATGGAAAATGCACAATTTCTTGAAACAGAGAATTAAAAACAAAGTATTTTAAGAATTTACTTAAAAATTTAAATATTTAAGATTGTAAAACAAAGTTGAAATGCAGAAGAGGATCTGGTATAGGCACAGCAAAAATACAGATTATAAAAGTAATTTGAGGGATGGAGGTGCCAACAACTGGATGATTCAAGAAAAGCTTCATGAAGGTGGCTGCACTGAAGCTGAGCCATAAAGGGAACTAATGCTTTCAAGGAACAAGTGAAAAGGAACAGCATTCTAGGCATGACAGGCCAGCCTGAATGGAATATAGGATGTATGAGAGAAAGTAATGTATATAAGACAGACTGGTGCCAGATTGCAAAGGGATTTCAGTGCTTAACTTATGTATTTATGTTTAATATAGAAACAACAGAAGATCATTAATGCTTTACAGGAGAGGAGTGGCAATGGTCAAACTTTGAATTTCTGATAAAAGATTGGAAAGCCTTGAATGATTTAACATGTCCCTTAGAATTGGGAGCAAATTTCAAAAAGTTCTGAGAAAATATAGGATACTAAGAACTAAAATTCTATATAAGAAATTATCCCAGGGAGTTGTGAATTAAGTTCTGAAGGCACAAGGGAAAAAATTACTGACAAGGAAAAAAAACATGAGTCATCAGAAAAGGTTGATGGCAATGCCTAGCAATCTCATGAAGCATTAAAAGAGATGTACAGAAGATGGTATCAACTGCACACAACAGAAGATAAATACCAGAGTACGACATGGTCATGACTGAAGAAGAGTATAAAGAATTCTAATGCATATAATTAGTGGAGGCTTATGAGAAAAACTAAGGAAAAAATACAAAATTAAAATTTTTTAAAAAGTATCTGCTGTTACATTGGAGAAAATAGGAAGATCGGAGTTAGAAGGGACCACTGCTCAAAGCTTATGAGATAGTAATAAGTGACAACAAAGAGAAGGAATAGTTGTACAATTGTTATCATGAAAATTTAACATAGCCTGTAACCTTTTTGGCATGCTAAGACAACCTTTGAATTTCAAAGGAAAAAATAATTTAATCTTAAAACTGAAGCTAAAACATGCTTCTATATCTGTCCCCTGGCTGAATAAGGGTGAAGACAAAGTCCTTTGTTTATCTGTAAACAATCCTTTTAAGATAGCTTCACAAGAAAAGTAGACATGCTCTGTGCAGCCATTCTTTTCCCCCTCCCTTGGTAATTTATTTATTTTTTTACTAATTACATGTGATAAGAAATTTCCACATAAGTTTTCTGAAGTTATATGATCCAAATTATCTCCCATCCTCCCTTCCTTTCAGAGCTGGCAAGCAATTCAGTCTGGATTGTATCTGTACTATTATGCAAAATATGTTTCATATTGTTCATTTTTGCAAATGAATAATCACATAAAACCAAAATCCTAAAACAAAAACCCAAATAAACAAGTGAAAAATCATATTCATTCATCTGCATTCTGATTCCAACAGTTCCTTCTCTGGATGTGGATAGTATTCTTATAAGTCCCTCAGAATTGTTCTATATCATTGTATTGCTGAGAGTAACTAAATCTATCACAATTGATCATTCCATAATGTTGCTCTTATTGAGTACAATGTTTTCTTGGTTCTGTTCATTTCACTCTGCATCAGTTCATGTAGGTCTTTCCACTTATTTCTCAAATCATCTTGGTCATCATTTCTTATAATAGCACAACAGTATGCCATCATCATCATTCACCACAATTTGTTCAGCCATTCCCCATTTGGTAGACATCCCTTAAATTTCCAATTCTTTCTGTGCAAACATTCTAGATGGTCTTTTGATTCATGGCATTTGGAGGACCTGTCTCTTGCCCAGAGTGAGGTCTAAGTGTTCCAAACAGCCTTAGGAAAGGGAAATCACAAAAAGCATAAATTGGCATATAGAGAGAAAGTGGAGGCTTTTTTCCAGGGAATCCAGAACAAGTATTTGTGTGGTATAGGCTTGGTTCTTGGAAGGGAAGTGGCCAGCCACATGTAACTGGTACCTTCTCCTCCTCTGGCTGTCTTTTTGTTATTTAATAAATAGTCATAAATTAACATATGGTCTCCAGAGAATTTTAATCATAACATCATTTTGTTCCTATTTTCTTTGTCAAGGCCAATGGCCTTTAGATAGGAAAAGTAAAAAGAAAAATTGCTAATAAAAATGATAAATGCAAAATTAGAGAAAGAGCAAAAGTTAATCCAGTTTTCCAAAGAAGGAAAAGAATAGAATCTGGAAACTAAAAGCAAGGGAACTTGACTTCAATTGCTAGAAAAATTCCAGGATGGATCCTTAAAGATGTAGTTGTTAAGTGAACAAAATGACCAGTGTTGGAGAGGATGTGGAAAAATGGGGACACAACTCCACTGTTGGTGAAAATGGGAACTGATCCAATAATTTTGGAGAATAATCTGGAATTATGCTCAAAGAGTTACAAAATGGTGTAAACCTTTTGAACCAGCGATACCACTACTTGTTTTATTTCCTACGGTGATCAGGGGAAAAGAAAAAAATAATCTATATGTTCTAAAATATTTATAGCAGGTTTCTCTATGACAGGAAAGAACTAGAAACTGATAGGATGCCCATCAATTGGGGAATGGCTAAACAAGTTGTGGCATATGATTGTGATGGGATACTTTTGCACTAGAAGAAATAACAAGCAGGTTACTTTAAAAACAATGGAAAGATCTGCTTGAAATTATGAAGAGTGAATGAGAATCAAGAGAATATTATATACAGCAACAGAAATACTGTTTGAAAAATGACATGTATTTCTACTTCCAGAAAAAGAATATGGAAGGTCCATAAGTCCACATACTATCAAAATGTGAATATTGTTAGATAGATAATGAAACAAGAAAATAGGAGAAATAGATCGATGGAGAACATTAGGAATACTAAAATCCAAACAAATATTTTGAAAAAGATGAGTATTTGAGAACCCTATGGAAAGAAATGGCAAAGACATGATTATTTCATAAATTCACTAAGAAGACTGAGCAATATTTTGATAGGGATTTGTATACATCTTACATTTTTTTCTCCTAGTGGATTAGAGTATTAACCATTGTTTAAAGTTCTTTAGAAAAGAGAGACAAAAATGGAATAAAGTATTTATCTCAGTGGGAGAAAAGAAAGTTGTTTTTCCTGTTCAATATGTGAGAAAAAAATTTTGGTGACAATAGATTTCTTTAATACATTAAAATAATACAATTCTATGTGAGAAAAGCACTTCTTTTTTAAAATAACAAATTGAAGAAAATAGTAGTGGCAAATGGTATATAAAAGTTGGCATGTAAAATATACCAGGAACAAAAAATGATCATGCAGGAAATCAAGATAATCTCAAATCAAAGTGCAAAAAAAGCAAAAATATTAAAATAATCTTTTACTGACCACAAAGCAATAAAAATTATATCCAGTAAAAAATAGTCTTTGAAGAAATAATTAATAACTAAAGACTAAATAAGTTGTTCCTAAAGAATGTGAAGGTCAAAGAAGCAAAGAAATAGTAAATCATTTTGTTAAAATGGTAATAATATGAGACAGCTAGGTGGTTCAGGGGTTGAGAGCCAAACTTAAAGATAGGAGGTTATGGGTTCAAATCTGTCTTCAACCATGTGACCTGGACAAGTTACTTAACCTCCATTGCCTAGCCCTTACCACTCTTCTACCTTACAACCAATATACTGTATTAATTCTGGGACACAAGATAAGTATTTTTAAGATAAAATAAAATGGCAATAATAAAAGAATATACCCCTCCCAGATACACACATAAAAAATAGGATATATGCAAAACAGTGCTTAGTAGGAAATTTATTTATTTATTATTAATTTATTTTATTTTTTAAATTTTATTTAATTGATTAAGAAAAATTTCCCATGGTTACATGATTCATGTTCTTTCTCTCCCCTCCTCTCACCCCCTCCCTAGCCAATGCGCAATCCCACTGGGTTTTACATGTGTCGTTGATCAGGACCTATTTTGATATTATTGATATTTGCACCAAGGTGATCATTTAGAATCTACATCCCCAATCATATCTCCATTGTCCCATGTGATCAAGCAGTTATTTTTCTTCTGTGTTTCTGCTCCCACAGTTCTTTCTCTGGATGTGGATAGCATCTTTCTCATAAGTCCCTCAGAATTGTCCCCAGAATTGCTGCTAGTAGAGAAATCCATTACATTTGATTGTGCCACAGTGTACCTGTCTCTTTGTAAAAGGGTCTCCTGGTTCTGCTTTAGCAGGAAATTTATATCTCTAAACATTTTCATCATCAAAAGAGAGATAGAATACATCAATTTATTGGACAAAAATACTAAAAAAAACTTAGAAAAGCAACATATTTTTAAAATATCAATTAAAAAGGAGACAGTTGTGGACAAAATAGAAATTTAAAAAATTAAACAAGGGATTTTTTTTTATTGAAAGCAAAACAAAGCCCAAAACATTGAACTGGTCAATAAAATAATGTTTTGAGAAAGTTAAAAGTAAAATAGGTAAATATCTAGATAGTATGATTTTTAAAAAGGAAAGGAAAGGCTAAATTGTTAATATCAAAAATTTTAATGAGAAATTTCAACAAATGAACAAGAAATAAAAGAAATCATTAAAAACATTTGCTCAATAATAAACAATGACAATGATAATTCTTAAAACCCTACAATGTAAATAGTATGTATGAATATTTACAAAAATATGAAATGATCAGATTAATAGAACAGGAAGTAGAGAACTCAATCCATTTCAAAGAAATTTAACAAGCCCTAAATGAACTCATGAGGGATGGGAGTGGGGCAGACTCTCCAGATTTATAAAAGAATCCTATCAAACAATTAATTCCAATGTTACATAAACTTTTTGAACATAAAGGAAAACAAATAATTCAGCCAAATTATTTCTATGATACAAATATGGGTTTTATACCTAAAGCAAAAGAGATAAAGCAGAAAAAGAAAACAAAAGACAAGGACTCAGCTGGGCAGATTAAATTGAGGGTGTAAGCTTTGATGGGAAAAATACATCTTTATTTCCACTTAACTTTTTCTTTCTTCTGTAATCCGCTATATTTTATTTTTTTATTCAAGTTTATTTTATTTTCTCAATTTCACATAATAACAATTTTAATAGAAAATTTGTATATATATTTATATATATACATATATTTATATATGTTTATAAAACTATTATTCTGAGAAAAAATACTTAGCCTTTACCAGATTAGAAAAAGAATATGATACAAAAACATTTAAGAAAGCTTTCTATAGACCAATTATCCCTATTGAATAGCATTGTAAAACACAAAAATACAATATTAGCAAAGTGACAACAATGTACCAAAAAAGATAGTACTTCTTTTGATCAAAAAGTTCTAAACTTACTTCCAAAAAAGAGAATTTCTATGCACAAAATATAATGCAAAAAGATGGTTCCTCTTTGAAACTACAAATATTCATTCCACATCACTTGCTTCATAATATATATACATATATATATTCTTCCTATTACTTTCAAAAGTCATACTGTTAATTGTGCTTCTTTCTGAATATTATCCTATTGTCTTCTGTACATTTAAAAATATTTCTATGCATTTTTTAAATCACTATTGCTTACAAACCCTCCCCCTTTAATGCACTCCTACCTTTGCCTCAGTTTCCTCATTTGTAAAATGAGCCAGAGAAGAAAATGGCAAACCACTCCAGTATTTTTGCCAAGAAAACTCCAAATGGGATCACAGAGTTTGACCTGACTGAAAAATGACTGAACAACATGAATATAATGGAATATAGGTAATAAATGAAACACTAAAAAATAAGGAAATGGAAGTTTTCAGACACACTTGGGAAGACTTGAAGAGTGAAATGACCATAAGCTGGAGAACAATCATAATGACATCATAAAGAGAAACAATGAAGAAAAATTCAAGAATTCCAATAAGTGTAAAGACCAATCATGATTCCAGAGTACCAGTCATCAAAAATGCTAACCTACCTATTTACCTCTGACAATGAAGCAATGGACTCAAGGTGCAGAACAAGACATATTTTCAGATGTGCTGCTGTGAAAGTTTGTTTGGTTTGAATATGAATATTTGATACAAGGTTTTTGTTTCTCTTTCTAATAACAGGCAGAGGGGAGTAAGGGAAGATAGGGAAAACATAATAGGGATATCAAAATTTTAAAAGAAGTCTAAAAGTGCAAAAAAAAAGAGTCATTGAAGCATTTCAAAAAGAAGAAAAAAGAAAGTCATTAGAAAATACAGATAAGTACATCTTTGAAAACAAGATATCAAAGCAATATTGTTCAATGATCAACTTTGAAAAGACAACTACTCTCAGCAATACAATGATCTAGAACAATTCTGAAGGACTTATGACAAAGGATGCTATCCACCTCCAGAGTCATATGCAGATCAAAGCATGCTGTATTTCACATTCACTTATTTGTGGTTTTATTTTGGAGTTTTGATTTTATATGAATATTCTCTTGCAACAATGACAAATATGGAAGTATGTTTTATGTGATAATGTATGTATAACCCAGATCAAATTGTTTACCATCTCCAAGGGGTGGAGGGAAGAAAGGGAGGGAGATAATTTGGATCTTACAATTTCAGAAATTTTCTATTAAAAATTGTTATTATGTGAAATTGAGAAAATAAAATAAACTTGAATAAAAAAGAAAATGTTAAATTATTGAATACTTAGAGGGAGAAATAAGCCATCTATGGAGGAGAATCATGGCTACACATGCAGTCCTCTTGTTCTGTTCTGTTTTGCAAATGGATACGTCCATCCTGTGTAATATTAAGAATTTTAAAAATTCAATTGATTTATATAAACAATAAAAAATATATATGATATTTCTCAGGCCACGATAAAATGCTCAAAGGCTAGGAACAGATAATTTTCAAAAGAAATAACAGAAATTGTTTAGGATAAAATACAAAAAAATGCCCAACCTCAATAGTAAAGGAAGAGATGCAAATTGAAAGAACCTTTATCTACCACCTCATATACCTCAAATGTGCAAAAATAGCTAAAAGAAATACAATTTAATAATGGCAGTGCTGAAAAAGAACAGGTGCACTTATCCAAAGCTGTCAGGATTGCAAACAAATCTTTTCAGAGAGCAATTTGGGAGTTACAGTGGAGGTAGTGAAATAATCTTACTCTCTGATCCAATACAATAATTGAATTTAATCATTCTGATTATATCCTTAAAATAAAACAATATAATACAGTAATAGCAACAAAAAAAAAGCTACTATTTGAAAGATTTTTACGGTATCACTAAATGTAATTACAAAAATCTGGAAACAACCTAAACTCCCAGCCAGTGGTTAAATAAATTGTGGCACATTCATGTGATGGAGTACTATAATCCAACTAACACTGACAGGTATGAGGAATACAAGGAAATTAGAAAAAACCTTTAGGAAATAAGACAGCAAAAAAAATGTGCAACTAGAAGAATGGAGGGTAAATGAATGAGAATAAACAAAGAATCTAAATAGAGACTTAGAGGGAAGGGCTGAAAATAGAATATTCTGTGTCTTGAAATTATTCAACTGTAAACAGTTACTAAGTATATTTGGTTGTTTGTTTTACCTTTCAATGTTTGTTCTCTGATAAAACATAATAATTAAAAGACATATGAGTTTTGTTCTCTTGACTTGTTTACCTTCAGTACCATGGCTGTTTATAGCCTCTGTTGAAAGAAAAAATGCACTCACCTCCCAACTTAATTAGCTAATCCCCCCCCCCCCCAGTCTTAAATTATTGGAGACATTCTTGAAGTCTTTTCTATACCATTCAAGCTTCCTCCTTTGCCCACCTTGCTTTCATTTTTTCCATCATTTGAAACTAGAACTAGATCCTAAGGATTTCATGTTTACAACTATTATAATTTTAAAACAATAATTGAAGCATTTCAAAAATAGGAAGAAAAGAGCTTCCGGGTTAAGATGGCGGCAGAGTAAGAAGCAGCTCTTAACCTCTCCTGACCGAAACATACAAAACTCCTCAAGGGGACATAAAAACAAGTCCAGACGAACGGAGGAACCCCACAACAGGGCACAGCGTGGAAGGTACGTGGAATCGAGACATTTCCAGGCTAAAAAGGGCTCTCACTCACTCAATCGCGAGCTGAGCAACCGCCCCACCCCCACCCCCTCCACACTCACCTATAGCTCCGAACCCAGCTAAAAAGAAATAGAGCAAGTTTGGGGCACCCATCGAGTCATCAGCAGCTCCGGGACCTGTTCCTGACAGCAGCAAGACTTAGGACCCCATTAAGTCAAAAAAAGCACGCAAAATCTGAGCGCACGTGCTGGAGCAGGACACTGGGCGCGCAGAGTGCCAGCTGAGTAGAGGCGTGGGTGGAGGCAGAACTAAGCCTAAGTGGGGAACCAGTGCAGACGGGTATACGACTGTGGAAGCAGCGCCCTGAGACTTGTAAAGAAACCTCCAGCAGAGGATCAAGCAAGAGGGCCCACCAGGGGGCTTGACCTTGGAAAAAACCAGAATTCAGACCTCAGGAGCCAATAGATTGGGAACAGACACTGAGCCCGAGGATAAAGCTGAGAAGCTGCTGGGCTAATGATGGCTACTCAGCATCAGGAGGTTCAGAAGAGAAAGAATAATAACAAAAAGAAGAAGTCTTTAACACTCGACAGCTTTTACACAGAGAAAATCCAGACAACCGAGCAAACAGAGGAGGAGAACAAACAAGCATCCGGACCCTCCTCAAATAAGGAAAACTCCTCACAAGCTATGGAAGAGTTCAAAACTGAGATTCTGAGGAAAATGGAAGAGATCTGGCAAGAAAATAACAGTTTAAAAGGTAGAATCTTGCAATTGGAAAGTGAGGCTCAGAAATCAAATGAACTGATAAGCAAATTGAACACCAGAAATGACAAGATTGAAAAGGAATACCAAAAGATTATAGCCGAAAACCAAAAGATTATAGCCGATAACCAGTCCCTAAAGGCTAGAGTCGAGCAATTAGAAACCAATGATCTCTCAAGACAACAAGAACAAATAAAACAAAGTCAAAAGACTGAAAAAATAGAAGGAAATATGAAATATCTCAATGAGAGAGTGACAGACCAAGAAAACCGGTCTAGAAGAGACAATTTGAGAATAATTGGTCTTCCAGAAAACCCAGAAATTAATAGAAACCTGGACTCCGTACTAAAAGA
>NC_058133.1:504284667-504340701 GCF_016433145.1 Gracilinanus agilis | reverse complement strand
CTATACACAGAGACTGACATTCTGTGGTAAAATCGAATGTAATGGACCTCTGAACCAGCAGCAATGCAATGACCCAGGACAATTCTGAGGGATTTATGGTAAAGACGCTACCCACATTTAGAGGAGGGACTGCAGGAGAGGAAACATATAGGAAAAACAACTGCATGAACGCATGGGTCGGGGTGGACATGATTGAGGTTGTAGACTCGAAACTACCACACCAATGCAACTACCTACAATTTGGAAATTGGTCTTGATCAAGGACACATGACAAAACTAGTGGAAATGCGCATGGGTGGGGGGGCGCGGGGGGGGGGGGGTGAAGGGGAAAGGAGGAGCATGAATCATGTAACCATGTTAAAAATGAATATTAATAAATGTAAAAAAAAAATAGGAAGAAAAGATAAAAAAGATAATTGGAAAATAGACAAGTACATCTTTGAAAATAACATATTGAAGATGGTGGAGTAGACACAAGGAAAGCTCAAAAAACCTAAGAATCCTTTCCAATTAACCTTAAATTAATGCCTCAAAATAAATCCTGGAGTGAAAGAATCAACAAAGAGATGTAATGAAGCAACTTTTATGTAGAGGACAACTTGAAAGGTAAGCAAGGGGTCTAATTCACATTCAAAGAAAGAGGAGAGGAGAGCACAGCCAGTAGGAGGCTACACCAAGGAGTACCAACAAGTGCAAGCCAACAGCAAGTCCCCACCCCCCATTTCTACAGTCCAAGGTTTTCAACCTGGGTCCAAGCCCATTTCCAGACTCTGACACCCTGTCTAAGCCAACAGCAGTACAATCCTGAATACACTGAGGAAAGTTCCAAGCCTCAGGCCAAGTCTGCCATTAGATCCAGAATCCCAGAGCACACCTGATCTGTATAAGCCCAGAATGAGGCAGGAAGTCCCATCCCAAGCTTTTAGTGAGGAATTGAACCCCAACGTGAGCAGAGTGAGACCAAAAGCCCCCACCTAATATTGAGGCTAGATTTTGAGAGCCAGCACAGTATATAGCTCATAGTGCTCTGAACTTTGCAAGCCATCAGCAGTCCCAAGTGGTGACTGAATCAGCAGTGGGAGGTGACTTTCAGAGGTCCCAGCCCACAGGCCATCATACCATCTTAGAAGAACTGAAACTTACAGAAACCCAGAACTAGAGCTAAGGGAGGCATCAAAGAAGAACTGAAGTTTAAGAGAGTGCCCCTTTCTACTCTGAGAACAAAGCCCACCTTTAAGATAAAGTAAAAGTCAAGAAAAAGGCTGGGAAAATGAACAGATATAAAAATTTTTCATGGAGACAAAGAAGAACAAAGCATAGACAGAGAAGGGGACAGAGAAAGCAAACACATACAAAGCTTTAAAGAAAAATATGAATTGGTCTCAGGTTCTGGATGAGCTCTAAAATTATTTCAAAAATCAATTAAGAGAAGCAGAGAAAAATGGAGAAGAGAAATTAAAGCAATACAAGAAGAAAATAATAGCAGAATTGACCAAATTTTAAAAGGAGGTTCAAAAGTTCATGGAAGAAAATCATTCCTTAAAAATTAGAATTGGGCAACTAGAAACTAATGACTTTGTGAGACATCAAGAAACAAGAAAACAAAATCAAAATAATGAAAGAAAACAAGAAAACATAAAATATCTCATAGAAAACAACTGGTCTGGAAAAATATAGCCAGGAGAGACAATTTAAGAATTATTAGACTTCCTGAAAGCCACGATTTTATTTTATTTTATTTTATTTTATTTATTTTAAATTTAGAATATTTTTCCATGATTACATGATTCATGATTTTTCCCCCTCCTCTTCCCTTCCCCCTCCCAGAACTTATAAGCAATTCAAAACCTATTTCCATGTCATTCATATTTGCAGTAGAGTGATTTTTTTAACATTAAAACCCTAATCATATCCCCATCGAACCATTTGATCAATCATATGTTTTTCTTCTGCATTTCTGCTCCCACAGTTCTTTCTCTGGATGTGGATATGTTCTTTCTCCCAAGTTCCTTTGAATTGTCCTGGATCATTGCATTGTTGCTAGTAGAGAAGTCCATTACATTCAGTCATGCTACAATGTCTCTGTGTACGATGTTCTCCTGGTTCTGCTCCTTTCACTCTGCATCAATTCCTGGAGGTCTTTTCAGTTCACATGGAATTCCTCCAATTCATCATTCCTTTCACTACAATAGTATTCCATCACCATCAGATACCACAATATCTTCAGCCATTTCCCTTAAATGGACACCTCCTCATTTTCCAATTTTTTTGACAACACGAAGAGCATGGCTATAAATATTTTTGTACAAGTCTTTTTCCCTGTTATCTCTTTGGAATACAAACCCAGCAGTGGTATGGCTGGATTAAAGGGTAGGCAGTCTTTAAAGTCTTTGGGCATAGATCCAAATAGTGCAAACTTTTTTAAGTCATTATTCATAGCTTATGTCACTCAGGAACAAGAAAATCTGGAGGACTTTAGCATTTATTGGAAATCACTATTTGAATTTACCCTAGTTATGCTCTCTGACAATGGTAAATATCTTTGGTGAACACATCTTCCTTTGTTGAACACATCTTTATTTCCTTTACTGCCACATCCAATTCTTTATATATCACATTGAAGACTATAATATTAGAGTCCAAACATGATTACTGCATTATCATTGAGGGAGAGGAGATACTATTATAAAAATCTTACAATTTTTCCCATTTTTGTCTATTAATTTTTCATTTTCTTCCTCAAGTGCCCTTGGGATAATATGGCTTTATTGAGTCAGCATTCTTTCTGTATATCTCTTTTTTTCTTCTATTTTGTAGCCTTTCACTGTTCATAGTCAGACCATGCTTCTCCACAGTGCTTTTCAAACCACTTTATATTTTTAACTCATTTATCCTTTTCTCTACTTTGCAAGAAGTTCAAGTATCTATTGAAGAGGCAGTTTCTATGGTTTTCAGTCTATTAGTTATTATAGTTGATTTGTATCATTTAGGGGAAAATGATGGTTTACATCAAAATGTCTTCTTGGATTCATTTTCTGTTTTTCAGCATTAATATATTGTTAAATAAGTCAGGTTACTTTGACCCAGCAATCATACTACTGATGTGTATCCCAAAGAGATCAAATATGGGGGAAAGGACTTATTCATACTAAAATGCACATGGTAGCTCTTTTTGTAGTTGCAAAGAATTGGAAACTGAAGAGGTGGCCATCAATTGGGGGAAATGGCTGAGCAAATTATGGTTTATGATTGTAATGGAATACTATTGTGCCATAAGAAATGACAAATAGAATGACCCCCCCACCCAAAAAATAAAACAACTTGAAAAGATCTGGAAATAAGTGTTGCAGAATGAAGTAAGTAAAAGCAGGAGAATGTTATCCACATTAACAGAAATAACATTTGATATTTTTGAATGTCTTAACTAATATCAGTAATGTAAGGATCCAAGACATCTCTAAGGGACTCATTACCACTGGCATAGAAGGAACTAAGGGAGACTGAATGCAGATTGAAGTACATCATTTTTCTTTTTATTTCCTTCAGGAGTTTTTTTTCTAATATAAGTGAATATATGTCTTCTTTCACAACAAGACAAACAGGGAAATACATATTGCATGATAGCACACGTATATCATATTGTCTGCCATCTCAAGGAAGAAAGTGGGGAGAGAGGGAAAGAGAGAACATGCATCACAAAATGTCAGAAAATGATTATTAATAATTGTGTCTACCCCAAAAAATGAAAAAATAAAGAGATCAGATTAGAGTTACTCCAACTATATACTCTATCTGCTCATTTTCATTACTTTTAATATAGATTTGTTTTTAATTTTTGCTTTTAAAAGTTAGTGGTCTGATTTTACACATCTAATTGGGAAATAACTCTCATGCTATTAATTAGACATCTTCTAGCCATTTGAATACAATTGATCTCATTTTCTATGAAAGCTTGTCATCCCCAACATCTGCTGGCTCTCTTGTTGAAGAAAGTGTTCTTGAGATATGGGTGTGAGACTTCTGTACTGTATACAAGCCTTTGATTTCTCTAAATTCTTATTCTTGAACCATATTTACCAACATATTTTCACTCTTTCCATCATATACTTCCTTTTTAAATTAAAATCATCATGAATTAAAGAAAATTTTGCTTCAATTTGGAAAATCTCCAGTTCTTCAATGAATTTCTCTTTTTTTCTCACCTACTGCAAGAGATGTGAGAGAAAAAGCCACAAGTAACTTCATGGTTGTTTTTTTGCAAATATTTATCATGAGAACTAAAGATGAGGCAAACTAAGTGATTCATTTCTACAAAAATATTTCTTGTCTTTGGACTTGTGATAAAATCAATTCCACCAACTTTTTTTTGCCTCTAAAAGGAGAACTTTAGAATGATCTTTCCTTTTGACTGTATCTCTTGTTTTTTCCCTTCTGATTTCATTTCTAGGAAATGCTGAGATTGATAAGATTCAATTGTTCTAGTCTTATGTTCATTATTCACTTTAGTATGATCCTTAGATTTAGAGAATCAACAGTTAAGCTAATATAAGTGGCCTACAAATTAAGTTATCCCTAACATACCTGACCCATTGATTGTAGAAATGGAAGTAGGCAACATAGGAGTCTCAGAAAGTCACTTAACCTTATTTACTTTAGTTTCCTCTTCTATAAAATGAACTGGAGAAGGAAATGACAAACCACTCCAGTGTCTTTGCCAAGAAAACCTCAAATGGATTCACAAAGAATCAGCATGTCTGAACTGAAATGACTGAACAACAACACATAGATTGGGGGAAGAGTCTTATTTATCTTTTTTTTTAAGTTTTCTTTGGCCAAATAATTTACCACCCGTCATATTAGTGAATGAGTCAGTCATTCAGTCAACAAGCCTAAGCTAGTGTAAAGAGCTCTTATTCAGCCTTTTTTTTTTTACCTGAGGACCAATGACACAATCTTGACTTGAGAGTGAATTAGATTTAAATGGGGCAGAGTTGCACAGTCATCAGCCTTAATCTCTTTTCCAGACTCATCCATGTCCAGCAGCAAGACAAAATTCAGGACAACTGTTGATGGCCTGAGCTGTAATGAATGACCTTGGCATCTTCGATGTCTGATCAAGTTTATTTTTTAAAAATTTTATTTAATTGATTAATTAAGAAGAATTTTCCATGGTTACATGATCATATTCTTTCCCTCCTCTGCTCCCACTCCCCTCCCATAGCCAACGTGCAATTCCACTGGGTTTTACATGTGTCATTTCTAATCAAGTTTAAAGTGTTCCACAGCTCCTCCTTCAGTCACCTTCATGGCCATTGGAGCAAATTGTTCCTATCCCCCCATTCCACTGGAGGAAATCAACATTTGATGAATTCTTAGTCTAACTACTTGTGGGTGATCCAAAACTCCCTAAAAATTCACAAATATAATATTGATATCTCTAGGGAAGATGTTGAGCATGGACAAAATGATCCATTGATGTAATTATTGAGAGACTTCTTCTCCCTTCAAGGTGAATGTGGTTCATAGTGTCAGGAACTGGAACCCAATTGTTACACAAATTACATTTACTCATTTCTATGTGGTCTCTGCCTTGAAGTTCTTTGAGAGAAGAGTCTGTTTTATTTTTGTCTCCATACCCCTACCAATTAGCACAATGTTTTGCATGTAATTTAAAATTTAAATTTACTAGAAATTTAAATATTTGCTAAATGTATTTGAAGACTACCATTTCCCTTCTAAGTCTTCCTGATGTCCATAATCCTCAATTATTTCAGTAAATTATCAATTATTATGTGGTTTCTAGACCACTTACTATTGTTATTGTCTTCCATTGGACTTTTTCTAGTTCTTGGTTTATTATTTTTTATTTTTTTATTTTTATTTTTTGATTACATATAGAAACAAATTTAGACAATTGTTTTTTGACATCTTAAAGTACAGAATTTTTTCCCTCACTACTATCCCACCTTCCTTGATTGAGGTGGTTAATATTTTGATATTGGTAATACCCATACTTTCATGTAATATATCTATATGTATACATACATATATATCCATATTGCTCATGTAATGATAAAAGACACACAACACACATACAATAGAAATCTCAGGAAGGATGTATAGTGGAAGATGGCATGCTTTGATGTACACTCTGATTCCAACAGTCCCTTCTTTGGCTATGGAGAACATTTTCTTCATGAGTCTCTTGTGGCTATCATGGAGACTTGCTTTAGCCCTTCACAGTTGATCATTGTACAGCATTTGTGTTACTATATACAGTGTTATCCTGGTTTGCATCTGTTCATATAAGTCTTTCCAGGCTTTTCTGAACATCATTCTCTAGGGTGCAAAAGTGTTCTATTGCAACCATATACCACATTCTTGGTTTTTTAAAAATGTCCCTCTTAAAGCATAATTTCCAGAAATGAACATCGTACTTGAGAATAGAGGGAAAGTATGGCATAATAGAGAGAGTCTAGATTCACAGGCAGCAATACATGGGGTCAAATCCCACTACTCACACTTATGAGCTGTGTGATTTAAAGCAAGTCACTGGATCTCAAGGGACCTCCATTAAAATGAGGACATTTGATGAATTGGCTATGAGAACTCCTCAAGCTATATTTCTATGATACTTTTAGGGGTTAGGCTAGATTTGGTGTATCACGGGACCCTACCTCCAGGGTGGAAATGAATAAATAGACCATTAGTCTAAATAACATTGAATTTAGAATTTGTCTTCAGCAGTAGATAGAGCAATCCAATATAGCTTTAATAAGCTTTGGAACATATACATTAGAGTTGGTAAAGGTATTCCTGGCAACCAAGTAGTTAAAGAAAAGAAGAACAATGGGAAAAAAGAGCTGATTGCTCAAGCTATGTTATGGCACTGTCCCTTTCCCTCGAGGTAGTTTGTATGGCTGACTGGAGTCTATTCAAGGCTGTCAAACAGGGACGCCTACCACAGCTGGATGGCTTACAATGAATAACAAGCAATCTCACTGCTGCTAGGCTGGGACTGCATTCTTCATCCAGACCTAGACTCCAACCCAGCAACGCCAAAGTTCCATGTCTCTGTTCTTGCTAATTTAGAAAGCCCACAATTAACCACAACAAATAACAGGCTTATTCCAAACTCCTCAGTCCACAGAAAGCACTTCTTTTGAGTCATCCCAGAGAGATGGGAGGTTTACAGGAGGAGAGAGGGACACCGAAACAAAGCGTATTTTCTAACTAAGCATTCAATGTTGCATTATACTTATGACAGCAAAGGATGATTGATTCCTCCATGTGAATTTGTAAAAATAAAAGGAAGGGTCAAATGCCATCCCCATGTACATATCACGTGCTCCTGAAAAGAGAGAACCATAATATTTGAATATAAATGTTCCTTTAATGAAATAGTAATCATTGAAATGTTTTAGGCTCGCCAATTGTGTCAGGGGAGGAGCAGAAAGGAATAAAGGCATTGGTAATGTCTTAAAAGTAATGTTTAACAGACAGATCTGAATTTACATATGCTAATAGGTCCTGACTTTCAAAATGAGAGGCTAAAGCCTTACTCAACAATGACTACACTATTGAAAGCAATTTTGGAACTACTCTTTAGGGGTTGCTTCCCTAAGAAAATTCTTCTGGTTACTTTATAAGTCTTACTTTGCATTTGACCCAGTTGGAAATGCCCAGTTTGAATATCCACCATTTCCATCAAACTTGCCTTTGAATTTCTTTATGTGGTTTCTATCAGTTCTGCCTGTGTTCCTTATTGGGATGGATCGAAGGTCTGGAACTAGAAGGGACCTCATGGCACATTGAACCAGACCACTCATTTCACTGAACAAGTGCCAGGATATTATGACATCCCCCTTACAAAGATAATAAGCAGAAGGTGTAGGGTATGGACCCAAGTCATGACTTTACCCTTTCTCCTCAAGGGGTCAATGTGTGCCAAAGGTCTGAAACAATTCACAAGCCTGAGACCAGGACCCACCTGGGCCCAAGAGCAGACTAGTGTAGACACTTGCAGAGAGCTAGGCAGAAACTGTTAAACAGGGAAACAAGATCTACAAGTTGGAAGAGGTCGGCCCAGAGTGGGTTAGCTTAATGCTATTTTAGAAGGAAGGCATTGACAAAGGCCAGTTTGTCTCATGCAAAGTCTTTAACATTATTGCCATTTTCTTTTTATGGAGATAGTTTCTCTTTGCCCCACTTATGATAATAGGCAAACTCTACTCTGGAAAAATAAAGATTTGTAGCCATTGAGTACAGTCAAAAGAATGAGCTTCAGGCTCTAGAGGCAGCTCCAAAGGAGGAATTCTTGGCCCAGTTTGAATAAAAGGAAATTATTGGATTAAATTTACATCTCCCTGGAGGAAAGAATAACCTTTCTCTTCTCCATCTCTTAAAATCTATGTTTGTTTTGTTTAGTCATTTTTTAGTCATGTCTAACTCTCTGTGACCCTATGTGAGGTTTTCTTAGCAAAGATACTAGAATGGTTTGTCACTTCCTTTTCCAGCTCATTTTACATGTGAGGAAACTGAGGCAAACAGGATTAAGTGACTTGCTCAGAGTCGCATAGCTAGTGTCTGAAGCCAAGCTTGAACCCAGGTTCTCCTGACTCCAGATCCAGCACTCTCTCTAGTGTTCCTTGTTGCCCCTAGATGTCCTTCAAAGCATCATTTAAATGTCACCTCATGCCTAAGGCTTTTCTTGATGCCCTCAGTTTCTAGTCCTCACTTCCCAAGTTACCATATGTAGATTTTAGATATATTTTACATATACCTGTATGTGTACATTTTTTTTCCTTCTATAGCTTGTAAAGCTCTTTGAGGACATAGATTACAGTATTTCACTTTTGTCTTTGTATCCATGGTACTAAGCACAATGGCTCATAGTAGGCACTCAATAGATAATTATTGATTGATTAATGGATCATTATCATTATGAGAATATCACAGACCAAAGTATTATATCATCATGCATACTAGAGACCAGTAAGACAGAAGGAGGAAATACACTGCAGAGTGTGGGAACTAAACAAGCCTTGAAATGAGGTATAAAACAGAAGTGATGAGAGTTTCAACTATCTGGGCATCTGCTGAAGCTTTCAAGCATAAGCAAATCAGTTAATCCTGGATTTACTTTAATCATAATGTCATTCTTCAAAAGTGAAGGACATGACAAGGAAAACCACTACTCGGAATATAATTTTTAATAGAGAGGAAGCTCATGCTGCAATAAAAATGGCAAGAAGGATAATAAGAAAAAATGATCATATTATTTAAAACTTTGTAATAAAGAAAGCATATACTATGTGTCAGGAACTGGGCTAAATACTATAGATTATCTCATTTTATCCTTATAAATCCTGGTAGGTAGGTGCTATTGTCATCTCCACTTTAGAACTGAGGAAATTGAGGCGAATAGTGTTTAAGTGACTTGTCCAAAGTCACACTGCTTTTAAATATCTAACTTCAAATGTGGACGCTTATCTTCCTAACTCTTAGCCCAGAAGTTTCTCCCCTTTACCATCCAGCTGCTTCTGGGCCAGGAAAAGGCATGTATTACTGAACCATAGAGTATGTGGGGGAGATAAAATTATACTAAATATTGGGCATACAAATAAAATAAAAAAGAAAGAAAATTTGCTCCATCAAAAAACTTATGTTCTTTTTTTTCTTGTTTACACCTGGTTTATTCTTTGATTTAATTGATTAACTTAATGCAGAGTCCAGGTAACTTTCATACATACATAAATGAGGAAACTGAAACTGAATGTGAAGACAGAATGGCACTAAAGCCTAAGAATTTAGGCCTTTGGGCTCTCATTCAGTACTCTGCATAGTATGCTATTAGGTTAGGTCACCAAGCAAAAATCTTTCCTGGATCAGGAAAAAATGGATAGTTAGATGTTGATGTTGTTGATGATGATCATTACATAGATGTTGATGATGTTGATGTTGCTGTTGATGATGTTGTTGTTGATGATGATGTTTCTAATTAATTAATTAATTTTAAGGCTAAGTTTGTTTACTTAATTAATTTAGACTATTTTTCCATGGTTACATGATTCAGGTTTTTTCCTTCCTCTCCTCCCACCCCACTCCCATAGCCAACAAGCAAATCCACTGGGTTTTACACGTGTCATTGATCAGCACCTATTTCCATAATATTAATTTTTGCATTAGAGTGATTTTCTAGAGTCTAATCCCCAATCATATCCCCATGAAACCATGTGATCAAGCAATTGTTTTTCTTCTGTGTTTCTCCTCCCACAGTTCTTTCTTTGGATGTGGAGATGATGATGATGATGATGTTGTCAATGTTGTTGCTATTGTTGTTGATGATATTGTCGATATTGTCAATGTTGTTGATGTTGATGATGATGATGATGATGATGATGATGATGATGATGATGATTGAATTTGGAGTGGGAGGTTTTCCTTCCATTTGAAACTTTCTGACCCTTCCCACTGTAATGATTAAAATTTTCTTGGAGACTGTCACCAACCTCTTTCACCCTTCCATTGTATTGGTCTTTCCCCTCTCCCCTATGTGCTTCTTTATGAAATATAAAATTACCCCATTTTTTCTTTTCCCATTCCTCTTAGTATTATTCTCTTTTTTACCCCTAGTTTATATATATCTGTAGGGGAAGGGTGTTGGAGATTGAGCTTCTCTGCCCTCTGAAGGCTTCTTATCTGCCCTATTGACAGACTAGATCAGTGATTCCCAAAGTGGGTGATACTGCCCCTTGGTGGGTGCTGCAGTGATCCGGGGGGGGGGGGTGCAGTGATGGCCACAGGTGCATTTATCTTTCCTATTAATTGCTATTAAAATTTTTTTAAAAATAATTTCCAGGGGGCTAAGTAATATTTTTTTCTGTAAAGGGGGCAGTAGGCCAAAAAAGTTTGGGAACCACTAGACTAGATTAAGCCAGAGTGGAGCTTATTTGCAAAGGTGGATGTGCCCTAAGGCCAAAAACTTGAGATGTGGAGGCTCAAGATGGAGAGTAGTGGCTGCAAGTAGGCTATACTCCCCTCTGAGCCTCTCCTCCAGCTGCCTCCCAGGAGGCTGTGGTTAGAGCCCTGAGCCTGGCACAGCTCTGGCAACAAGGCACTCCCTCCAGGCTGGAACATTTGTTCTGAGATTCCAATGATCACGGGAGACTCAGCACAGTAGGTGGGGGGGCGGTTCCTGGGACCTTCCTTCATCCTTTTCCTTAAACCTGAGAATTCAGCCTTCTCTGAGTACCTTTTTTTTTTTTAACCCTTAATTTCTGTGTATTGACTTATAGGTGGAAGAGTGGTAAGGGTAGGCAATGGGGGTCAAGTGACTTGCCCAGGGTCACACAGCTGGGAAGTGTCTGAGGCTGGATTTGAACCTAGGACCTCCCGTCTCTAGGCCTGGCTCTCAATCCACTGAGCTACCCAGCTGCCCCTCTGAGTATCTTTTAAGTGGAATCGAGCAAGAGGGTCCCCTGGCTCTGTCCTGTTGTTAAATTTGTTTTCTGTTCCTCAAAGCACTTTGTTTTTTTTTTTGGTGTGGAAAGGTTTCCAGAGAGGACTTGGCTTTTGCTGCTTCTAAGTAGCCATCTTGACTCCATAACCTCCCCCCTATAAAGAAAGAAAGGAAAGTTGGACATAGTCTTACATGGATCAAAGGATCCCAGGATTATAGGTTTAGAGTGTGAAGGGCTCTTTCTTAAAAGCCACTGAATTCAAAAATCCTCATTTTACGGATGAGATAACTGAGGCACAAACTGGAAATAATGACAATGATAGATTTCAGAAAGCTTGAGCAAAGTATAAGGAAGATGTCATAAAGTTATTTTTTTCCTTTTTTAAAATCCAAGATAACCCAATAAGTGCCTATTCAGAATCCTGAGGAATGTCTGAATTATCTTTCTAATCATTTTCAGAGAATGAATGAAATTATGGAAAAAATGAAGACTATCTCTGAGAAAGTTAAGGAAATTAAGACTGCATCAAGAACATTGGAGTAGCAGGAAAGAAATTTGTTTTGGTCCTAGGTTTTCTACTAGCTATCTTTGTGGAATACATACATACAACTAGATTTTCTAAGGCCATTTCCTCATTTGTAAAAATGAAATTATTGAACCAGATGATCCTTGATATTCCTTCTCTCTCTTAGAATCAATGACTATGAATAATAAACTATATCTTCCCCCTCAACAGGGCTGTTCAACTTTCCCTGTTCAGCAGGAAGGTACCTCAATATTGGCATGGAACCAATTCCATTTAATCTTCCCAAGTATTTCACATAGCAGTAAAGCCTGGTTCTCTTACTGAAGATTTAGAATCAGTTTGGACAAAACCCATACAGACCAGAGGCATAACTGTAGTTGGAAGGAACGTGCTGCTTTTTAGGAAGTTTTGGATCTTGTATGATTCAAGTAGACCTATACTCTGATGTTCTCACTGGGAGAGAAATCCTGTTCATTTTATTCCTGTGTGAACCTATCAAAGGATTCTTTATAATATAGTAATGAAATTATTTTCATTTTATTTTATTGATACATCCCATTTTTCCATAGCAGTGTAAAAAAATAAAATTAATATATAAGCATAGATTTAAAAATATTATGGTTTTAAAATATTTATTGGTAGCCATTAGAAAAATGGAGCCACGTGCCATGCTAGCTTAGGCTGTTTGAAAGACTCACCATTACCTCCACCACCATGCTGCTTCAGCCGGAATAGAGCGTGCCAACCCATTCATTTGATTTTATTCTTTCTATGTCGTTACGTAAATGTCTATGTCGTGTTACAAGACAGGGAGCCAGTGAGCTCATGGGAAATGTAGTTCAGAGATCTCAAAATTTCAATAACACAGCAGGCACTTTCCAACAAACTCCCAAATAACTCCTTTTTTTTTTTTTTTAAATCCATACCTTCTATCTTGGAATCAATGCTCTATATTAGTTCCAAGGCAGAAGAGTGGTAAGGGATATGCAATGGAAGTTAAGTGACTTGCCCAGAGTCACACAGCTGGGAAGTGTCTGAGGCCACATTTGAACCCAGGACCTCCTGTCTCTAGGCCTGGTTCTCATTTCACTGAGCCACCCAACTGCCCGCTCAAATAACAACTTTTAAAAGTATATTCACTAAAATAGTATCTAACTTAACATTAAGGATGACTGTTTCTTTGAACATTGTAGGCATGGTGATAACTGACACCGATGACTGAATTTGACCAGAGTTTTATTGCCTTTCTGTATAGATTTTATTTACACGGCTGTAGTCATTATCCTATTGTTCACTTAACTCTTCTTTTTTTTAATAGGCAACATTATATAAGTTTTCCCCATGTTCCTTTGAACTGCTCATTTTCTTCTTTCCTTAAGGTGTAGAGATAATCAATTGTACAGATACCTTTTCCATGTAGCAACTTTCCTCAAAACAGTTTCAAATATTGCAAGTCAGCATAAGAAATTAAGTGAGAACCTTGGGAGAGTTTTGCAGAATTCATACTAAAAGCCCAGCAAACAAGATAGAAAAAGTTTAGAAACTCAGAAATGCATAAAATAGCCAAGACCAAATACTTAACCCACATCTTTCCAATAAAGCACTGTAAAAGACAAAGAAAAAATTCAGACTTCTCTGGTAAGAAAGGAAGGTTAAAACATTTTATACAGATTTTCCAGATCACTGGGTACCATGTCCCTAGCCACTATGATGTAGAAGGATACCTGTATTCATTTGCTCAAATTTGTTTAGTCACTTTCCAATCTTTGGGTGTATATTTTGTTTTCTGTTTTTTGATCATCACAAAAATGGTACTAGAAATATTTGTGTACATGTGGATCTTTTTTCCTTCTCACTAACCTCCTTGGGGATATTGGACTAAAATGTTAGACCCGTGTACTAACATTTTCCATGGTAAGTCACCCTAAGAGGTATGGAAATCTATAAAAGCATTAAGAAATTTTAATATCACAATCACGAAAAATCCTAATGAGGAGATAGAGGAGAAGCTGTTAGAAAAAACAGTTATGTAGGTAAAAGGAACTCAAAAAACTTAATTTTAAAAAAAGAATTATATAGAAAATCTAGAGGGGAGGGCCATAATAGAAGATAAAATAGTACTATGGTCTTTTGAGAACAGCATAAGAAATGTTAAACAACAAAATAAAGTGAGACCAAAGAAAGTTAATGATAAAAATAAAAAAATAAAAAAAACAAAGGGTGCTCTGGGCAAGGGAAAAATCAAAGAAAGGAGAACAATATGCTTAGGTTAAATATGATCAAGATCAGAGAGAGGAAAGAGAACTAACTCTTGCCTTGTCTCTGTTTCCTGCTAAAGAAAATTATCTTTCACCTGGGAAAGATAGAACAAAACATTAATAGGAAAAAGAAACCTAAGATTATTGAGGTGAGGTTAAGAAAACATCCAATTGTCTTCAATGATTTAAAATCCTGAGAACTGGGTAGACTATATCTAAGTTTAAAAGAGGAGCATACAGTGTGAATCATGTCATTTCCAGTGATTCTGGGGAAAATATGGTGGACAGGAGAAACACCAGGACTCAAAAAAGACAAATGTCTTAATTTTTAAAAAGGAGAATAAGATAGATTGGTACTGAAACTGACAAGGGAGCTTCTCTTTAATTCATGGCAAAATTATTAAATGGATTTTTAAAGGAATGACTTCTGAGCATTTAGAAAGAGAATAGGTCATTAAAATCAGCATAGCTTAATTAATCAATAGCAGATTATACCAGACTAATTTTATTCCTTTCTTGACAGGGTAACTGGACAGGTAGATCAGGAAACCCCATAAATGTAGTATACCTAGATGCAGGAAAAATTTGACAAAGTCTTCCATGATCTCCTGGTATATAGAAGGAAAGGATGTAGCTAAATGAGAGCATTCTTTTTTTCTTTTTTTTAAACCCCTTCCCTTTTATTTTAGAATCTATTCTATACTGTGTATTGGTCCAAGACAGAAAAGCAGTAAGGACTAGGCAATAGGGATTAAGTCATTTGCTCAGGGTCACACAACTAGGAAGTGTCTGAATCCAGATTTGATCCCAGGATCTCCTATCTCTAGGTCTGACTTTCTATCTACTGAGCCACATAGCTGCCCCTAAATGATTGCATTCTTTAGTCTATTGTGGAACTGGTTGAATGACTAAACCTAATGATTGCTCATATATTTATTCAATAAATATTTATTAAGTGCTAAATAGGTTCAGAGGCACTGATCTTAATGAGAGATGGAGGGGGAAAATGAGAGAGAGAGGAAACTTCTCATTGAAGGTCTTAATATAAAGACTGGATGAGTCCCTGTTGGATATGCCATAAGTAAATTCCAATTCACATACAGGTGAGATCTGATGGCTTCTGAAGTCTCTTTCAGATTCTGGAATTCTGTAAATGACAGATTCTTTTTTTCCTATTGTTCTTTAAAGATCATTGAGGGGAAAGTCCTATGGACTATGTTTCCTAACTTCTCCAGCTTTGACCTTCCACAGATATATTACCTAGCTAACATATTTCACACAAAACATTTGTGGGTTTTTTGTGTATATTATAATTCATGGAATTATTTATCCTTCTTGATGGGGAAGGTGTTTCCTCACCCAAGAAGAAATCTCAGGTCCATTCCTTCCCTATAAATATACATCTTGTCTCTCCAGTCCCACATTTGATTCTTTGGGGGCAGGTTCCCTAATTTTCCTTCTTTCTATCTCCTGTGTCTAGGAGAAGACCTTGTACAGACCAAGTGCCTGATTGATGGTTTCTCATTGATTGATAGATTTCTTCCATTTTTCATGATAAAAACAAAAATAAGAACTAATATTTATATATCACTTTCAGGTTTACATTGTCCTTTATATGTTATGTCATTTGATCCTTAAAACAATCCTGTGAGGTAGGTGATATTATGTCCCAATTTTTACATTTGAGAAAACTGAGTCAGACAATATTTTTTTAAACCCTTGTACTTCGGTGTATTGCCTCATAGGTGGAAAAGTGGTAAGGGTAGGCAATGGGGGTCAAGTGACTTGCCCAGGGTCACACAGCTGGGAAGTGTCTGAGACCAGATTTGAATCTAGGACCTCCTGTCTCTAGGCCTGACTCTCACTCCACTGAGCTACCCAGCTGCCCACAATCAGACAATATTTAAGTGACTTGGCCTGGTAGTAAAATGTCTGAGGAAATATTCAAATTCAGGTCTTTCTGATTCTGAGTCCAATATTCTTTCCGCTAAACTACCCAGATGCGTTTACTCTGCAGAACATGCTTGTTCAGTGGATATTTCTTCTCATAAAATAAAACTTTATATTCTGCCTCCCCTTGATAAAAATCTTCTAATTTAACACCCAGGACAGAAGGACAATAATCATTAGAAACATTAATCTGTGAGAGGTGAATGGAATAATGTCAGCCCTCTCTGAAAGAAGATAGGGAATCTTAAAATAAAGAGCTGAAATTAGAATTTTTCTGGTGGCACCTAGTCTGTTTTGAGATTGCCTGCTTGATCTTGGGTTCCATGAGCATAGATATATCCCAATTTCTCATTTTAGTATCTCCTTAATAATTTAGAGAATTTACTAAGTGTCTTGAGACAGTATAGTATAGTGAATAGAGATGGGCTCAAGTCTTGCCTCTGACATATACTGGTTTTGTGGCCCTGGGCAAGTCATTCCTCTATATTCAACAATTCTCTAAGACTATAAATTGCAGAAAAAAATTAATCTTAATTTGTAAAGTCAATTGCCTCACTTGGGGGATTCCTATACGAATAAATCTTTATCCTTTTTCAGTGCCTTATTTTTTATAGTGGCTCCTTAATTATTTCACATATTTACATAAGATAGAGTTCAAAGAATTCAAAGAAAGAATAAATAAATTTTTTTCTTTATTTTTATTTTTAAATGTATTTTTCTTTTTTTAAACCTGTAATAACCTTACCAATGCCCAGCTAGTGTCTTGATAAATTTTTCTACCCAACAAATACAAAAACATAACTAGACATAGCTAGTTCCTTAAATTTTTTAACCCATTGTAGTAATAATGATATAGTAATAAAATAAAGGAAATTAATAAATTAACAATAGAAAAAACAGGACATATGAAGGCAATATGTTATTGCTCAGAAAAAGATGACAAATACTAGAGATTTAGAGAAACATATGATTTGTATTTACGGATATACAGAAAAATAAACAGAATCATGAAAACAATGTCCAGAGTGACTATAGAGCAAATGAAAAAAAATGGGAGTCAGACTCTGAACAACTAAAAAATTAATGATGGTCCTGGAAGAACAGATAATAAAACATCACTTTCTTCTTATTATATAGAGCCCAGGCATCATTATCATAAAACTTTGTCCACAGTTACAGAAGAGGATCACTGGGATGCCCACAGTATTTAAAGGCCCAAAAGGAGACCTTCTTCCAGTTAATTGGGTGAATTCCCTATGGAAGATTTGTGGAGGTAGAGTGGAACAATGGAATGGAGGCTGGATAAAGAGTTACAGGTCTAGATGAGAATTCCAGCTCTACTTTCATGTCTTTGGAGTAGATACTTTATTTCTTTGAATCTCAATTTCTTGATATGTCAAATTAGATGGCTGGATTAAATGTCTTCTAAATACATGCTCTGAATTTATGATTTAGGGCAATAAAAAATTTGTGATCTATAATAAAAATTTCACAAGATAAGAGAGTGCACATTACTTGGTTTCGAATTACAGTGATGGGCAAAAGTATGCCAAGTGATAAGAGTGGATATCTCTTTAAAAAAATCTCTTGCCATAGCAAGTATTTGTTGGGACTCCTTTTAAATGAGACCCTTTGGTACTGGCAAAGAGACAGAAGGGAGGATCAGTGGAATAGACTAGGGGTAAGCGACCTCAGCAAGACAGTCTTCGATAAACCCAAAGAACCCAGCTTTTGGGACAAAAACCCACTATTTGACAAAAACTGCTGGGGAAATTGGAAAACAATATGGGAGAGATTAGGCCTAGATGAACTTTTCACACCCTATACCAAGATAAATTCAGAATGGGTGAATGACTTGAATATGAAGAGGGAAAATATAAATAACTTAAGTGAACACAGAGTAGTATACTTGTCAGATCTATGGGAAGGGAAAGATTTTAAAGCCAAGCAAGAGTTAGAAAAAATCACAAAATGTAAAATAAATAATTTGACTACATTAAACTAAAAAGGTTTTGTACAGACAAAAGCAATGCTACCAAAATTAGAAGGGAAGCAACAAATTGGGAAAAAATCTTTATAACAAAAAACTCAGCCAAAGGTCTACTTACTCAAATATACAAGGAGTTAAATCAATAGTATGAAAAATTAAGCCATTCCCCAATCGATAAATGGGCAAGGGACATGAATAGGCAATTTTCAGATAAAGAAATCAAAATTATTGATAAGCACACAAGAAAGTGTTCTAAATCTCTAATAATTAGAGAAATGCAAATCA
The DNA here is from genome assembly GCF_016433145.1 of Gracilinanus agilis. Classification (NCBI taxonomy): domain Eukaryota; kingdom Metazoa; phylum Chordata; class Mammalia; order Didelphimorphia; family Didelphidae; genus Gracilinanus; species Gracilinanus agilis. The sequence goes on along the minus strand of NC_058133.1, from coordinate 504,322,230 downwards.
AAACAACTCTGAGGTATCACCTCACACCTAGCAGATTGGCTAAATGACAACAAGAGAGAGTAATGAATGTTGGAGGGGATGTGGCAAAATTGGGACCTTAATGCATTGCTGGTGGAGTTGTGAACTGATCCAACCATTCTGGATGGCAATTTGGAACTATGCTCAAAGGGCTTTTAAAGACTATCTGCCTTTTGATCCAGCCATAGCACTGCTTATATTATACCTCAAAGAGATAATAAGGAAAAAGACTTGTACAAAAATATTTATAGCCACACTCTTTGTGGTAGCAAAAAATTGGAAAATGAGAGAATGTCTTTCGTTTGGAGAATGGCTAAAACAATTGTGTATCTGTTGGTGATGGAATACTATTGTGCTCAAAGGAATAAAGAACTGGAGGAATTCCATGTGAACTGGAATGACCTCCAGGAATGGATGCAGAGTGAAAGGAGCAGATCCAGAAGAACATTGTACACAGAGACTGATACACAGTGGTACAATCGAACATAATGGAGTTCTCTACTAGCAGCAATGCAAGGATCCAGAGTAAGGCTGAGGGACTCATGAGAAAGAAAACTAGCCACATTCAGAGTGTAATAATTAAAAATAATAGAGACTGAGAGTAAAAGGAGAAGTAATATTTTAATTAGGGCCATGTTGGTAAAATAAAGAAATGGCCACACGCCTACTAAAATCTATTTCAAATCCCCCACCATTAGTCATTACCCTCTCTCACCTCTCCTACATACCAAAGAGAGCCAGTCTCAAGCCCAACCTCCCAATTTAAGCTACACTTTCAGTTAGCTCACATCAAATCACATCAAAAACCGGAAACCCATTGAATCATAGAAAATGTAGTTTCCAAGTCCCCTAAACATCCACAGGAAGTTTTGTCATATATCTAGATATTTTAAAGCTCAAATGAGTCCCAAATACCACTCAATGGAACCCCCCAAATTCCAAATAACACATTTCCTCCCTGAGATCCGGCAAAAAAAGACTCGTCTTTTTGGTGGATCTTATAAACATAGTCAACTTCTAAATTATAGGAATTTTGGGATAAAAGACAGAGGATAAAAACTAGCTGCATTGACAAAAAGCCAATTTGGGGCAGTCCCCTATTGGCATAAGAGAGTACATTCAAAAACAAATGCATTCAACTCATTCAACTCCCCATAGTTCAATCAACTACACCCCAAAGTTCAATTTGGATCTTCATGATCCAGTGAAGGCTCTTCAGGCATCTTCACAGTGTCTTCACCAAACAGGTTCATTGTCTGGATTCTGAGGAGATGGCAAAATCCTTATCCTGAAATTACTCTAAAAAGAATTTAAACTTTACATTACATATTACAAAATATACATTTCCTTCTAAGAATTATACATTACCCCCCTGAAATTACTTCTAAAAGAGTTCATTTTTTACATTATAGGTTATAATTCAGACATTATGATTTTAAAACTTGCACTCCCCCCAATGAAAATTCCAAATAACACATTTCTCCCCCGAAGAGGGTACCTCAGGTCAGCTAAGGATACATGGCTGAGTCACAGGGTTGTACAAAAATCAATTGGAAAAAGAAATTTAAAAAAATAATAAAATTCAATTAAAAGAGAGAGAAAAAATTAACTTGTGAATTAGATGTAAAATCTCAAAATCTATGTGCAAAACTGTAAGGAAAAAATAAACTTATTGAATCAAGGTCCAATTAAAGTGATTTAAGCAGTTTGCAATTACCCATTCAGGGGCCAGGACTACAGAAAATTGCCATTCTGTATATAAGAGAAATAACAGGACTAAATATGTGAGCAAGGGAAATGTCTTTCCCTGGTCTGATTTGTCTGCACCTTCTAATCGAGCTCTGCTCTGAGCTTTAGGGGTATATAGTTCAAGTCTTGAGCAGACTTAGCATGTGTACAGGGTGAATTTCTCCCCTGAGTTTCAGGCAAGATAATCGCAAGAACTAGTTTGAAATAGGCCATGTGGCTCCTGCTTGCCACTTTACTTCCTGTTTGAAGAGTAAAGGCTAGCCAGGCTAGAGAAAAGCTTAGGTCAGGAGATCCCTCCCACGTGGAGGGCTTGGGGGGATGCCTAGGTCAGGCTTTAAGAGAACCACGTGGAGGGCGATAGTGGAATAAAAGCTTCTTTCAGGTTAAAAGTCATTAATGTCTTCGAGAAGGGGGTGCATACTTCCCAAATCTTAAAGCTGCAGCAGAAGCAGTCTCTACATGGAGGCCGGGGCAGGAATCAAACTTCATGGCAGGAAATCTCAGGAGTCAGCAGGCACAATCATCAGGAGCAGAAGCATGCCCAGGGTTCAGGGAAACAGCAGCAAGAGTAGGGATTGCAGGAACATTAGAGGCAGGAGCAGGAAAAGCAGCATCGAACAGCATAATAGGTCAGCGTGGCAGGAGCAATTAACAATTAAAGTTAAGATCAGGCTCTGGGTGGCAAAATAAATAAATAAATAAATAAATAAATAAACTAGACCCAGGGCTTGGGACCCCAGGGACTCCAGGGAGGGTCCAGCTGGGGTGACTCCAACTGGCTGAAGCAGCTTCCAAGATAATGGGCAGGCAAAGCCAAACTGCTATCAGCAAAAACACGACATTTAAAGCCTTTTTCCCCTTTCCCTGAAAAGAAGCCACATGGCTGGGGAGAACAGGGAGAAGAGAAAAAGCAGAACCAAAAACTCCAAAACGGCAAGAGAAGGTCCATAGCTCTGGAGAGGATTGTAAATGCTCTCAGGCTATCTGAAAAATTGAGTTACATTTCCAATGTGAGGAACTCCTGTGCCTGTAGTAAGGACTTGAACTCAGTGTAAGACTGGAAGTTGGGACACTTAACATATGTTAAGATGTAGGACTCTTTGAACTACACTGCCAGTCAGGTACCAAAGGTTGGCCATCATCTTGGATCACCCATATATTTCTGAAAGTGAAGGTAAATCAGACCAGGGTATGACAGGCACTTCCCTTACATATAAATCTGGTCCTTTTTTCTCTCTTATAGAATGGCAACTTCCTGTAATCTTGGCTGCAAATGGGTAAGTGCAGTATTACTGCATTTTGTTCTACACACTAGTAGGTTGGTAATTATATTAATTGGACCCTAATACAAGGGCGTGTTATGAATTTATTTTTGTTTATTCAGAAATTTTATATACATAGATTTTGATATTTTGATTCTGATTTTAAATGTTTTCTTTCTCCCAAAGTTTCATTTTCTTGTATTTGATTTTCTTTTTGTTTTTCTTTTTTCTTTTGAATTTACTCATACAACCCCATAACTCAACTATGTATCTTGAGCTGATCTGGGTATTTCTTTTTTTAAATACCCTCGTCAGGGGGGATTGTATTTCTATAAAATCCAAGATTTAATTATTGTATTTTTATAAAATCCAAGATTTAATTTTTTGTTTGAAAAAAAAATATCAGGGAAAGAAGCTTGCTGACTCCTTAATCCAGAGAATGAACTGTTTGCAGAAAGATGCCTGAATAATCTACATTGCATCAAGAGATCCAGAATGAACTTTGGGATACAATTTATTGAACTGATGGGGTTTGAACAGATACTTTGAATGTACATTTTATGCCGATAGGGGACTGCCCGCAATTGGTTTCTTGTCAATGCGCTTAGCAAAACAAAGGTTTTGCCTTCTCTCTCTTCCATTCCCCTCTTATCTTTAACTATTTTAGTTAGAAGACCTTTGTGGGTATAAGATGATTATGTAAAATGATCACTTGGGGTGACTAGGCACCCAATGATCATCAGGGGGGATTGTGTAAATGGAATTAGCTCATCCTCATTTTCATTGTTTGATTTTAGCCATCAGAAATGAAGTCATCCCACCCAACTTAGTGGGGAGGAGATGAGTTACCCACACGTGACAATAAGTAGCAAATCAAGAACCATGGACTGCCCTTTGGGCAGTCCAAAACAGTGTTGAAGCTGCCATTTGTCTGCTTGAAATTAGAGGTAGGTGCAGGAAGTGATGAAAGCTGCTGTCTTTCAAATATGCTGGTAACTTCCTGTGAAGGCAGTTGGCACTTTGAACTTGGGTGCTGAAGGAGCTCTGCTGAGACCTCAGGCGGCTTCCTTCTGAATTGTCACGTGGGTAAGTTAGGCTGACTTCCCTTCGCCTCACTTGGTGTTTCTGGAGGCTCTTACCCTGTCCAGACCTCTTTTGGTCCGGACCAGAGTTTTTCTCTATTTCCCTACCTTCTACTTTCCTAATTGTAAATAAACTTCAATAAAAGTCATACTGACTTGGGTCTATTTTAAATATGGAATTGAGCTAATTTGATTCCTGGTGACCAACATACCTTAATTAAATATCTAAATTCCCCTCTTACAAGAGGGAGAACTGTGGAAGGAGAAACACAGAAGAAAAACAACTGCTTGAACACATGGGCTGTTGGGGATATTTTGGGGGACATAGACCCTAAACGATTACTCTAGTCCAACTATCAATAATATGGGATTAGATGTTGATCAATGATACATGTAAAACCCAGTGCAATTGTGTGTTGGCTAAGGGGGGTTATGGGGGGCTGGGGGAGAGGGAAAGAACATGAAACATGTAACTATGGGAAAATATTCAAAATTAAAATTAAATAACAAATAAATAAATGAGACACTTTTTAGGTCCTGGATGCAAAACTCGCATTCATCCAGAGACCTAACTAGGTCATATAGAACAGTAGAAAGATAAATAGGTCAATAGGCATGGAATGAAGTCCACTTTGGCTTCTCCTTACCTAGATCATTTGGTTAAATCCATTCACCTTCTGGATTTCTGTTTGCTGAACTGCAAAATGGGTGTTGGATGGTCTCTAAGGCCCCTTCCAGCCTTAAGTTCATGGTTCTGTGATCTAATGAGTATAAGAACTCTCAAAGCCAAGAAATAAAAAATGTTTTGCCTGCATAAGACAAGACCAAAAGGAAATATAAGAGCTCTTCATTTATTTATAGGAGGTATCATCCATGATGCTTTCAGGCACAAAGGAGGAAAGCATTGTTCCAGGGAGGGGTTGAGACTGATTAGGTTCCTTCTATAATATATCTGTTATAAAAGAATCACTAATTTGCATTGAGTAAAGGGGTCTAAACTTCACATAGTCTGCTTATTGTATTTTTCAATTTATGTCCTATTGGAAAATTCCTGTAATTCCCTTGAGGGTAAAAAGGTAGTTGGAGGGGGAGAAGGGTAGTTATAGAAACAGAGGCAAGCAAAATTATTCATTTCTCCCTGAATAGGGTAACCAAAGCTGTGACAGACCATTTGAATGTTGACACCATCCATCCTTTAAAAATGCAAATAATTTTGCTCCACTTTTATGATTTTTTTCCTGAAAGCATTTTGCATAATTTAATTTCCTGCATTTATGAGAACACATTATCTTTAGTTATCACATATTTGAGTAAGCACTGCATTTTCCAATAAAAAGGCTCTACTTATTTGAGATTCCAAGGAACAAGAGAATCATGTGAAACTTATAATGTCTTTATATTTCTGGTAAGTATGAGTTCACTCCATGCTAATAAAAAGGAAAGCAACACGGCAGATCACTAAGAAGCCTAAAGCAATTTTATCTGGCATTAGAATGACAAGAAACAAGTAATAAAAAATCGTGGGTTGCTGGAGTGACTTTCATTCTGAAGGATCACAAAGGACTTTTCTAAATTAACCGCTGAGCTGAAAGGCGGTGCCACTTAGACCTCTCATGAGAACAACAAGATACTCAAGAGCTTAGGCAAACTCAGTGTCCTAAAACAGGGGTGATACTGATGCAGAAATGGCCCAAAGGGCTTAGGCTAGGGCACTAGATAAGCAGGAAGAATGCTGGTTGATGTAATAGATCTATCTATGTCCAGAATCTGGGAGCACAGAGATTCATAGGTCCAATGGATCACATATCTAGAGCTGGAAGGTACCTTAGAGGCATCATCCAACTCTCTAATTTGACAGATGATGAAACTGAGGCACAGAGAGAAGAAATGGCTCCAGGGTCATGGAAATAGATTTAGAATTTATAAGGACTCCAAGAGGTCATCAAGTCCATTCCCCTCATTTTACAGTTGAGGCAGCAGAGACCTAGAAGAGAGCAGTAACCCACATAGGGACACAAAGGTAATAAGCTGGATTTGAAAAAGAGAGGTCCAAACCTGCTTTCTTGGAGGGAGTTTCCTCATGGGGAAGTTCCCTACTTCAGTGGAATCAGAAATCCGTTTCTTATCTCTATGCTACTTAAAGGAGCTGCTAATTAAAGTGTGTGGCTATATACAATGACTTCCATTTAAGTACCTGGTTGGGAATTGAGAGAGGAGGAGGTAAAGGAAAGAGGAGAGGAGATTTACTTCAAATGAAGCTGGAGGAGGGATAGGGAGTGGGAAAGAGCTGGAGCCAAATAGAAAGAGAATGTCTAACGTGTTAGGAATCTCTAATATATTCATACCCTAGACCTCTTATCAGTCCGGAAGAGAAGGATAATTAATGAGGTGAAAGTTGGGTCCCATCTGGCTAAGTAGAGAGAGGAATACCATAGATACACATGTACATACATGTATACATATTATAATATTTATATTATATATCATATAATTATCTAGTATATACACATATAGGATATTTATACAATAGCACATGTATAGAATAGTATAGTCTCTCTCTCTCTCTCTCTCTCTCTATATATATATATATATATATATATATAAGTTGTGTATAGAATAGGTAGAAAAATATGGTCTATGGAATGCATAGTGCACATATATTTGATATAGTATATAATGTATGTGTGTATAGTGAGAGAGAGAAATGAATGGATGGAAGGAGTGAGGGAGGAAGGGAGAGATGGAGGAATAGATAGACAGACAGACAGATAGATAGATAGACAGACAGACAGACAGACAAAGCTAGACTTGTGATTTCAATAGTCTAGAGACCTTCAGAAGACATTCTATCTGCCAATACAAAATGGCATTTGTTCCTTAAAGAAGGTTTCTCTGATACTTAAACAACCATCTGTTGTTCTGAATCTCCAACTATGATTCCCAGAGTGCTCTGATATTCCATTTACTTGTACAAATTTCCTACTATGAACTATAGCCAGGACTTATCCAGGTGCCTAGAGAATTTGAGAATATGTCTAATTGCAGAGTCCAAGACTTTGGAATACCATTTGAGCTTTAAAACTGATTGCCTTGAGCTCTGAGAGGTCAGTAATTCTCTCTGGGCATTTGTTTCCATGGTAGGACTTTAGTCCAAGTTTTCCCAACTCAAAGACCAAGGCAGTATATATCTTCAACTACTATTGCTCTCTCTCCTTAATTGTCTTGTTTTTAAACTCATATGTATTATTAACATTTATTCTGTATATGTTAACATACATACTTCTTGTCTCCCCAATTAAAATGTCAACTACTTGTGAAGAGATGTTGTTTTGTTCTTTGAATTTGTATTCCTCATTCAAAACATCAAATCTAGCACATTGTACATGTTTTAATAAATGTTTGTTGTTTGATTGATCTTTTCTCGAGGTTGATGGTAGATTACTGGATTTGGGGGAATGGAAAAGAGAGAAATCCCATCTTCTGCCCTCTTGCTATACTTTGGAAAAAGGCACAAGAAAAAGGCAAAAAAAATGAGTCTTTGAGAGCTTAAAATTTCCAAAATTTTACACAGCATAATGAACCAGTTCAAGTCCTATTTCTTTCTCTTAGTACCTATGTGACCATGACTTAAATGGCAAGTCACATAACCTCTGGGGCTGTTCCTCACCTTGTAAAATGAGAAGAATGAATTAAAGTTCTTCTAGCATCCCTTCCAGCTTTACATCTCTGACCTGATTAGACAACCATCAAGTTTTATTGCTTGGCCAAGAATGAGTGTGGCTGATTTCTTACTCATCCAGTCTTTAGGAGTTCAATACATCCCATCAGTTTGATCAAGGAAATTCTTCAATTTTTTGTGCTAACAAAGGCTTCCTACATCCTATCATTTTTGATTTGTTGATTAGGTGACTTTCAATTGATCTAGGATTCTATGATCAATCCTCCCTCATACTAACAGACTCTCCTTATTTATTTCTCTCCATCCTGTCCTTGATAAGCTGAGTATGTGAAGGAGCAGAGTCCTTTGCATTTATTCCTATTAAGTTCCTCTCTTGGCTCCTTGCCTACTTCCCCACTTCCATTTCTACCAAAACTATGAGGAAACAATGTTGTTCTTTCTAGTTCCTCCAGGAATTACTCCCCTAAATCAAAACCCCAGCCTTCATACCAGACTCTAGCTTCCTGACACCAGGTTTCTCTGATCCTCATCACTTGTTGGATTTCTTCCAGATCCTATTTGACATCTGGCCTTGGACAATTTGCCAGGTATTCCATCTGCTATCCCTCAGAAGATTTCTCTGATACTTACCCACCACCTGTTGTTCTGAATCTCCAACTATGATTCCCAGAGTGCTCTGATATTCCATTTACTTGTCCAAATTTCCTACTGTGAACTATAGCGAGGCCTTATCCAGGTGCCTAGTAAATTTGAGAATATGTCTAGTTGCAGAGTCCTAGATTTTGGAATACCATTTGAGCTTTAAAACTGACAAGGTATGGATCCACTAACTAACTGACTTCATGTTTTCAATAATTTGTCAAACATTTGTTTTAACACCAATGGCACTCCTGATTCTTCTCCCTCTAACATTCCCAGAAGTAAAAGCTTCCCCCTGTAACAAATAAATGTAGTCAACAGTCATGCCAATCCAATTCATACACTACTTGAATCTAAATCTCCTTCTGTATCCACAGTACATTATCTCTCTTTCAAGAGGTAGAAAGCATGATTCATAAGTGTTTTGGATCTTAGCTTGGTCATTGCAATGATCAGTGTTCTTAAATCTTTCAAAATTATTTCATTTTATAGTATTGCAATAATTATATAAATTGTTCTACACGCTCTACCCACTTCAGTTTTCCTCAATTCAAACAAGTCTTCTCAGGTTTCTCCAGATCCAAGCAAGTCACTTACTCTGTGAGTCTCAGTTTCCTCTTCTGGGAAATAAGTGAGAGAAGGAAATGGCAAATCACTGAAGCCTCTCTGCTAAGAAAACCCCAAATGGGGTCACAAAGAGTCAGACATGACCAAAACAAGTAAACAATGGAATTAAAGGAAGTTCCTTAGCCTGTCTCTTAGACAACTGAAGAATGGCTGAACAAATAGTGCTGTAGGAATGGGATAGAATATTATTGTGCCATAATAAATGACCAAAAAACAATTCAGAAAAAAATGAACTGAGTGGAATGAAATGAACAGAATCAAGAAAACAATTAATAAAAGGATAGTGAAAAAGTGTAAAGAAAAACAACTCTCAAAAACTCAAGAACTTGGATCAATGCAATGACTCCTCACATCCCTGAAGGACCTATAATGAAATAGGGTACATAATTTTGACCATAAAAGGTGATAAACAAGGGGAATAGATATAAATTTTTGGACATAGATGGCCTCTATGTGGATTTTTTTTTGGTTTGGATGTGCTCATTTATTAGAAGGCTTTTTTTCCTTTCTGTTTTTAAGAGGCAGGCAGTGAGAACTCATAAGCAAAAATGATTATTTTTAGAGGCCATTCAACTTTTTTAAAAATTCCAGAAATAAATAAAAGGAACAGAAGAGAATTGAAAAGGAAGCACAGACAAGAAAAATGATTTAGAAAAAATATGTAGTTTAAAAAAGAAATCATATGAAGGGGTTCTCTGTTTCTAATTATATTAAATAATTAAATAGTATTATTATAGCTTCTACTATATGCCAGATACTGGGCTAAGTACTTTACAAATACGATCTCATTTTACCTTTATAACAACCCTGGAAGGTAAGTGCTATTATTATTCCCATTTTATAGATGAGGATACTGAGTTAGGCAGAGGTTAAGTGACTTGTCCAGGGTCACACAGCTAGCAAAGCTATAAAGTCAGATTTGAAATTAGGTCTTCCTGAATCCAGACACAGTGTAAAGCTTCACAATTATTATAACTGTATACTTAAAAGCTGCAAGCTAAGCATTATACATAGTGTTTCATTTGATCCTTATAGCAACAAACGTCGGTGCTATTGTTATCCCCACTTTAAAGAGGAGGAAACTGAGGCAAATACTGGTTAATTGTTAAGTGTTTGAGGCCAAATTTGAACTCAAATCTTCCTGAGTCTAGGCATAATGCCCTATCCACAATTTATCCCCTTACTTTAAAAAATTTCCTTAAAAATTCAGAGTTATTATTGAGACTTCCTGGTTAAGATGGTGGCAGAGTAAAAAGCAGCTGCTTAACCTCTCCTAACCAAAACATATAGGACTCCTCAAGAAGACATAAAAACAAATCCAGAGGAACAAAGGGACCCCACAACAAGGCGCAGCATTGGAGGTACGTGGAATCAGGGCATTTCCATGCGATAAAGGGGTGAAACAGCTCTCATTAAAATGTGAGCTGAGCAACCCCTCCACCACCCCACATGACCTATAGTGCCAAAGCCAGTGCACAAGAGTTAGAGCAAGTTTGGGGCATGCATTAAGACCCCAAGAGGCTAAAGAACGTGAGGACTTTGAACTCAGACCTTGAGCTCAGGCACAGGTGCAGGCACCGACTCAAGCACAGACATAGATCCTGAATGCAGGCAAGGACTGGGATCCTGAGCACAGGTGTGGACCTTGAGTGGGGACCCAGTGCAGAGGGGTGCACGACTGTGGAAGCAGCACCCTGAGACTGTTAAAGGAGCCTTGGGCAGAGGAACAAGCAAGGGGACCACCAGGAGGCTTGACCCTGAGAACAACTAGACCTGAGACCCTAGGAGCCTAAAGAGTACAGACAGATCCTGAGTGTGAGGATAAACCTGAGAGGATGCACAGCTAACAATGGCAAGCCAGAGACAAGAACCCCAAAAGAGAAAGATCATCAAGAAGAAATCTGTAACATTCAACAACTTTTACACAGATAAAATCCAGACAACAGAGCAAACAGCAGAGAAGAACAAACAAGTAATCATATTGAAACCTTCCCAAAATAATGAAAACTGGCCACAAGCTATTAAAGAGTTCAAATCTGAGATGATGAGAAAGATGGAAGAGATTTGGCGAGAGAAGTGAGAAATAGCTCAGAAGGAAATTAACAGGTTAGAAGACAGAAACTCCCAATTGGAGAAAAATGCCGCAAAATCAAACGAAATGGTAAGCAAATTAGAAACCAAAATCTGGCAAGAAAATAACAGTTTAAAAGGCAGAATTTCACAATTGGAAAGTGAGGCAAGTAAATTGAAAGTGACAGACCAAGAAAACAGGTCTAGAAGAGACAATCTGAGAATCATTGGTCTTCCTGAAAAAGCAGAAATTAATAGAAATTTGGACTCCATACTAAAAGAAATTATTTGATAAAATGGCCCTGAAGTTCTACAACAAGAGGGCAATATAGACACTGAAAGGATCCATAGATCACCCTCTACACGAGACCCTGAAAAGACAACCCTCAGGAATATAATAGCCAAATTCAAGAGCTTCCACATAAAAGAAAAAAATTCTACAAGAAGCCAGAAAGAAATAATTCAGATATCAAAGAGCACCAATCAGGATCACACAGGATCTGGCAGCCTCCACGCTAAAAGACTTCAAGGCATGGAATATGATATTCAGAAAGGCAAGAGAACTGGGTCTACAACCAAGGATCACCTACCTATCAAAACTAACTATATACTTCCAGGGGAAAGTTTGGGCATTCAACAAGATAGAAGATTTCCAAGTATTTGCACAGAAAAGACCAGGACTAAATGGAAAGTTCAATATCCAAACACAAAAATCAAGAGAGACATGAAAAGGTAAATAAGAAACAGAGGGGAAAGAAAGAAAACTCGTATTTTTAAAATTTGACTCTTTAAGGGCTTCAATAAGATCTAATTATTTGTATTCCTATGTGGAGAAATGTTATGTATAATTCTCTGTAAAGAACTATTCACTATTATAGTATTCACTATTATAGTAATTAGAAGAATTATTCATAGGGAGAGGTTGGAATACTAAATGATCTAAGATGATATGGGGGTGGGAAAGAGGGGGTGAATAGTAGAGGACACCAAGAGAAACTTGGATGAATAAGAAAAATAGGATATTCTATTAGACACAAAGAGGGCATAGAAAGGGGAAGGGATGAATACTATTATAAGAAGGAGAGGAAGAGAGCATTAAGAGGTAATATTTAAACCTTATTTTCAGTGTAATTAACCCTGAGAGGGAACAGTAGCTTTATCCATTGGGATATAAAACTCTATCTAACCCTACTGAGAAAGTCAGAAGGTATAAACCAAGGGGAGCAGGGGAGTGGGGAGGTCAAAACAGGGAAGGGAGAAGAAGGGCGAGGGAATTCATTAGGCCTTAAAAATAAAAAGAGGGGAATAATAAGGGAGGGGGTAGAAAGGGAAGTAAATCAAGGTAGGGGACAAGGGTTACTGGCATAAAGCAAACCACTGGTTTAAAAGGAAAAAGTGTAAGAAGAAGGGGTAGAACAAGGAGAGGATACCAAAATGTTGGGGAATACACAACTGATAATTATAACTCTGAATGTGAATGGGATGAACTCACCCATAAAAAGGAAGCAAATAGCACAGTGGATTAGAAACCAAAATCCTACCATATGTTGTCTACAAGAAACACATATGAGGTAGGTGGACATACAGAGGTTTAAGGTAAAGGGCTTGAGCAAAATCCTTTGGGCCTCAAATGAGAAAAAGAAGGCAGGAGTGGCAATTATGATTTCAGCAAGACAGTGTATGATAAACCCAAAGAGCCCAACTTTTGGGACAAAAATCCACTATTTGACAAAAAGTGTTGAGAAATTTGGAAAATAATATGGGAGAAATTAGGTTTAGATCAACATCTCACACCCTACACCAAGATAAATTCAGAATGGGTGAATGACTTGAATATAAAGAGGGAAACTATAAATAAGTTAAGTGAACATAGAATAGTTTACTTGTCAGATCTCTGGAAAAGGAAAGATTTTAAAACCCAGCAAGAGTTAGAGAAAATTACAAAATGTAAAATAAATGATTTTGATTATATCAAACTAAAAAGCTTTTGTACAAACAAAAACAATGTAGTCAAAATCAGAAGGGAGACAACAAATTGGGAAAAAATCTTTATAACAAAAAACTCTGACAGGGTTCTAATTACTCAAGTATACAAGGAGTTAAACAAATTGTATAAAAAATCAAGCCATTCCCCAATTGATAAATGGGCAAGAGACATGAATACGTAATTTTAAGGTAAAGAAATCAAAGTATCAATAAGCACATGAGAAAGTGTTCTAAATTTCTAATAATTAGAGAAATGCAAACAAAACAACTCTGAGGTATCACCTCACACCTAACACATTGGCTAAAATGAGAGAAGGGGAGAGTAATGAATGTTGGAGGGGATGTGGCAAAACTGGGACATTAATGCATTACTGGTGGAGTTGTGAACTGATCCAATCATTCTGGATGGCAATTTGTAACTATGCTCAAAGGGCTATAAAAGAATGCCTGCTCTTTGATCCAGCCATACCATTGTTGGGTTTGTACCCCAAAGAGATCATAGATAAATAGACTTGCACAAAAATATTTATAGCAGCACTCTTTGTGGTGGCAAAAAACTGGAAAGCAAGGATATGCCCTTCAATTGGGGAATGGCTGAACAAATTGTGTTATATGCTGGTGATGGAATACTATTGTGCTCAAAGGAATAATAAACTGGAGGAATTCCAGGTGAACTGGAAAGACCTCCAGGAATTGATGCAGAGCAAAAGGAGCAGAGCCAGAAGAACATTGTACACAGAGACCAATACACTGTGGTAAAATCGAATGTAATGGACTTCTGTACTAGCAGTAATGCAATGTCCCAGGACAATTGTGAGGGACTTATGGGAAAGCACGCTACCCACATTCAGAGGAAGAACTAAAGGAGTGGAAACAGAAGAAAAACAAGTGCTTGAACACATGTGTTGAGGCGGACATGATTGGGGAAACTACCACACAAATGCAACTATCAACAATTTGGAAATAGGTGTTGATCAATGACACATGTTAAAACCAGTGAAAATACGCATCAGCCTTGGGATGGGGGGAAACTCAAGGAGTGAAGGGGAAAGTAAGAGCATGAATTATGTAACCATGTTAACTTTTCTAAAAAATAAATATTAATAAATGTTTTAAAAAAATTTGAGTGATTTCCTAGCACAAATGCCTACCTAAAAAAATGTAAACCCTTACCTTATGTCACAAAATAAATTCTAAGACTGAAGAGTGGGAAAGGCTAGAGCTATACAAATAACTATAATTTTAAAAAGAATACCTGGAAGATATGTAACAGATGTGCAAATGAACATTAGGTCTGGTCTGAGGGGGATAGGACATTACTGAATGGGAACAATCAGGGAAAATTGGAGAAATTCGGTTTGGGCTGGACAGTAAAGGACAGGCAGGTAAAGTGAGGGAATGCTAGTAATGGCTCAGGAGAGGCTTAGGAAGACAACAAAAATCCAACAAAGGAGCAGGCAGAGACATAGAAAGAGAACCAAAAAATGGATATTTGGGGAAAGGCAATTCAAATGATAAATGTTAATTAGGTATAAATGGCCAGGTTTACCAATTCCCAGGGATCACCCAGGGGAAGGCTATAATAGAAATGCTGGAGAATCAAAAGGTGGGTTTCAGTGTGGTTGTTGAATATAAGAAGGGTTTTTGGGTTTCAGTTTTTTGGGCTTGAAGGGATTTCTGTCTAAATTTTTGGATAATCTCACATTGAAATCTTTATATCAGTTTGTCCTAGAAATCTTGTATTATAGACATTTTATAGGTTTTCTCTTCTGTTATCTCATTCGATACAGCATATCTGCATGTGGAGAGCTATGAGGGAGTCTGACTAAGTATTTTCCACAGTGATCCCTATTTTACATGTTAAGATATTGATAAGATATAACTTGATGAATGTCAGAGAGTTGGTTATTGGCAAAAATTAAAAAAAAAACTTTTAAGGCCTCTGACTGGCATTAGCCAGTGTTCTTTCCATGATAAAATTGCTGATCCATAACAAAGTCCTATAGGTAGAATTTCAAAAAGACCTTCCTTCCACGAAGATCTGAGAGCCTTGATTTGTAGCCTTTTCCAATTTCTGAGGTATAAATACTCACACTGAAAATTTAACCATCACCTGGGGAGCTGTTTGAAACTAGCTCCAGCAAAACCATGGCCATATAGCACCAAACAAGCCTCACTATTTTTAAAGAATGCAAAATAAGGACTATAATAACCTAATTTTGGCAAACACTTAATGGCAACATGGTGGAAACAAAGAATTTCTTGGGCATAACAATAAAGCTAGAGAAGCTTATACCCTTTTCTCTTGGTAGCATGCCATCCTTTTCAAGTCCTTGATTGTATGTCAACACCATCCAATTAGTCATCAGGAAAATGAGTAGTTAAAAGTCTGCAGACACAACATGGAGTCTTAGAAAGACTGAGGCAAGTATGCCAGTAGGTCATAAGATGATATGAGGAGATATTACTAACACAAGAGGGATACAAGAGATGCCAAAGCTCAGGAAGTGAGGATGAATGGTGCCTGATACAGAAGCCAGGTGGAAAGAGGACAAAATACCCCAAGAGAGAACTAGCTAGCAGATGGAATAGGCAGGAAGCCAGGAGAAACAGTATGGAAAGCCTAAAGTCAAAAAATCACCAAGTCCAGTTGGCGATGGTCAAGATGGATTGTTGTCTGAGAATAATCCCGTATTTGCTTGTGATAGACAACAGAAGGTGACAGCTCATACATTTGAATCTTGAAACCAATGCCCCCTTGAAAACTAGGAACTGGCCATTACATATCATTCGTGTTAGCTCTTCTTTTAAATTGGAAACTATCTAACAAACAAATAATTTCTCATATGGCATGAGCCAAAGCTTTAAGTCACTAAAGGATCTAAATGAGAATGGATTCCCAGAAACCTTCAAGAATGAAAAAGAATAAAGGTCCAACAAAGAAAATTTTAGATACTGGAACAGATCAGTAGGAAAGATATTTTTAGGGCAATGAGACTTTTCCGGTGCCTTCTCAAATGTATTAAAAGTTGGCCAACTACTCATCAAGGTGTCCAAGAAATTTCCCTTGCTCATCATTTCTATCCATTATTTGGATAAAGATATAAAGACTTGTTGAATTTGCAGTTGAAATGAAGGTGGGAATATTGAACAAGGAGCTGATAGAATGGTAGAATAAAAATCCCAAAGCTAATATAATAAAACTTAATTATGATGAATGTATCCTGTCCTGTTCTTGGAAATGGCATGAGTCCAGAATGGAGAAAAAAGCTACAAAGTGTTTCAAGAGAAACATAGCCCATGAGATTTACTGGGTTGTAAGCACAGCAGCTATCACCATTTTGTCATGGTAGTAAAAAAAAAAAGTAAGGCAAAATTATTTTTTTTCCTTTTTTCATTTAGAATTTTTTCCATGGTTACATGATTCATGATTCCCCAGCCTCCTTTCCTCTCCCCTTCCAAAGCCAACAAGCATTTCTTCTGGGTTATACATGTTTCATTGTTCAAAACCTATTTCCATGTTATTCATACCTGCAGTAGAGTCATCCTTTAACATCAAAACCCCAGTCATATCCCTATCGTACTACGTGATTGACCACATATTTTTCTAATGCATTTCTGTTTCACAGTTCTTTCTCTGGATGGGAATAGCATTATTACTCCTAAGTCCCTCAGGATTGTCTTGGGTCATTGCGTTGCTGCTAGCAGAAAAGTCCGTTACATTCAATTGTGCTACAATGGATCCGTCTCTGTCCATAATATTCTCCTGGTTCTGCTCTTTTCCCACTACATCACTTCCTGGAGGTCTTTTCACTTCACATGGAATTCCTCCAGTTCATTATTCCTTTGAGCACAATAGTATTCCATCACCAACAGATACCACAATTTGTTCAGCCATTCCCCAATTGAAGGGCATCCTTCATTTTTCAGTTTTTTGCCACCACAAAGAGCATGGCTAGAAATATTTTTGTACAAGCCTTTTTATCTATGATCTCTTTGGGGTACAAACCTAGTAGTGGTATGGCTGGATCAAAGGGCAGGCAGTCTTTTAGCACGCCCTTTGGGCATAGTTCCAAATTGCCATCCAGAATGGTAGGATCTATTCACAACTCCACCAGCAGTGTATAAGTGTCCAATTGGCAAAATGATTTTCCAAAAATCTATAAGCCCAGAATAAGCACAAATGAAAATATTAGAAAATTAGAAGGGAAATAGATGAATTGGAAATCCCCCAAAAAATAATACCATAGAACTGATAAACAAAATGAAAAGTTAATTCTTTGAAAATACTAATAAAATTGGTAAAACATTAACTAAATTGATTAAAGAGGAGAGCAACTTACCAAAAAAGTGAACTTGCTGAAATTATAATAAAGAAAAAATACAAGTAATTATTAGATCTATTATACACAACTATATGCCAATACAACTAAAATTTTAAAAGAAATGGAGGATTATCTACAAAAATTGAGGCATAGAGATGGCATCTAATATTTCTTTGATATAGGGAACTCTGATATAAGGATATTCCCTCCAACAAAGTTCATCTTTGAGTTGCTTGGAACAATGAGAAGTTAAATGACTTGACCTAGGTCATACAGTCTACATAAAGCGATACATAGAGTAAATATCAGTCAGAAATTGAACCCAGATCATCCTGGTTTCAGGACAGCTCTCCATACATTAAACCAACCTGCCTCATCTACCACAAAACAAAACTTAAATAGGGGCAGCTGGGTAGCTCAGTGGAGTGAGAGTCAGGCCTAGAGACAGGAGGTCCTAGGTTCAAACCCGGCCTCAGCCACTTCCCAGCTGTGTGACCCTGGGCAAGTCACTTGACCCCCATTGCCCACCCTTACCAATCTTCCACCTATGAGACAATACACCGAAGTACAAGGGTTAAAAAAAAAACTTAAATTACCAAACATATTGTGCAAAATAACAAGAGTCATTTGAAATTAATATACTTCTAATATTGTTTTCAATTAACATACATTTATTTCCTCTCCCTTCCATTCCCTCTTCTCCCAGTTGAAGTTTTCTTTACTGCCTACTATATTAAGGTTCAGACAATCTTAAGCAGAGTTACTGTGATTGCCTATTTTTGGTCTAGGACTATGACGAATTATAATACAAAACTATAAAATCACATGCTGTTAGTAATTTATTAGTGCCCTTCCCTTCCTCCATTCCTCCCTTCCTTCCCACCTCCCTCTCTCCTTCCTTCTTTTCTCTCTTCTTCCCTTCCTCCATTCTTTCTTCTCTTCCTTTTTGCATTCTTTCCTTTCTTACTCTTTTCCTCTTTCCCTCCCTCCTTCCCTTTTTCATTTTTCCATTCTTTTCTTCCTAAGTCCCTTTCTCCCTTCCTCCTTCCCTCCTTCCCTTTCTCCTTCCTTCTCTCCCCTCTTTCCTTCCTCAATTCTTCCCTTCCTATCTTTATCTTTCTCTCCCTTTCTTCCACCCTCCCTCCCATCTTTCCTCCTTTCTATCATCCTTTCTTCCTCCAGACCTTTGATTTCACTATCATACAGAAACTAAGAAAAGGCAAACTATTTCTATCAATTCAAGTTGGCACCTATACTACAGTTGGCCACATCCTGAGTTATCAAGCTCCCTTAAGAGGTTAAGTGGTTTCCCCAACATCACATAACCATTCAGTTACAAATGAGGAATTCATTAAGCACCTACTAAGTACCAGGCACTGTACCAGGAGCTGGAGATAGACTAACAAAAAAGAACATCCTTGCCCTTAAGGAGTTTCCATTATCTCAGGGAAGACAAAAGGTACATATAAAAGTTCAATGGGGATATGAGTATGAATAACATCCCTAAAGAGTCATCTTTTGGAAAGGCGTAATAAGGGGGTCCTGCCTCACTCATATGAGACAGTGCACAAGTATCCTTTGTTAAATTATTGCCTGACCCTAGTCTTTTAATAGGCTGTCGAGCTGGAAATGAGGAAAAGCCAACCTTAGTAAGGGCTGGGAGAGTGAGTCCAGATCACGTACCACATAGGCACATGGAGAATAAATGTAAGATTAATATAAGGTAGTTTGGGGAGAAAGGGCCCAAGAAGCCAAGAGGATTAGGTAGGCTCCACTATGTATGTGCCAGAGGGAGAACTTGAACAAAGGTCATCCTGACTCCCTGGCAGCTCTCTCTCTACTATACCACACTATTGGGAATAGCCCTAGATGATAGCATATTGTTAAAGAGTCATAAGTGCTACATTTTTAAGGAGAATATCAGAATGCTGTCCTTCAGCTATTGGTATTATCTCAAAGAAAAATTCCTACAATTATGGGCAACATACTCACTGGCGAGTCTCATACATGGCTCTTCTCTTCTCCATCTCTGATGCACAAATACAAAATTCATCTAAAATAAACTATATCATAAAAATACAAAGAAAAGGAATATTTTTCACTTCTAATGGATATAAGAAATACTGACTGAAATAAACATTTTATATGATCCCTATAAATTTCTCATAATATGAACTAAAATTAAAAAACAATAGTGTTTCTTATATAATATTGCTTATAATAGACAATGGCCTCTTTATTTTTATACAATAAAACTTATTTCTTCCTGGTAAAGAAATTATTTTCGAGAGAGAGAGAGAGAGAGAGAGAGAGAGAAAGAGAGAGAGAGAGAGAGAGAGAGAGAGAGAGAGAGAGAGGGAGAGGGAGGGAGGGGAGGAGGAGGAGGAGAAGAAGAAGAAGAAGAAAAAGAACTCTGAGGAAGAGAATATTTAAATTTTTGTTGTACTTGATGTGGTATTTTTATTTCACTCAATTATTCATTCATTTATAATGTATCAAGGACAATGACTTCATTTACTCCTCAACAGCAATGTAGTGCCTATCATGAATGCTTACTACAGTGTGCATAGTGGTCAGAGAAGAAGAAGAGCCCCCTCCCAAAATAAGAATTCTGTGGAACTTAGAATGAGGTACACAAATCACAAATACACACTTGCACATACACAAATAAATTGTTCTTTTTGTTCCCTATATAGCATATATAATTATGGGGCANGAGGAGGAGGAGGAGGAGGAGGAGGAGGAGGACGAGGACGAGGACGAGGAGGACGAGGACGAGGACGAGGAGGAGGAGGACGAGGAGGAGGAGGAGGACGACGACGACGACGACGACGACGACGACGACGAGGGAGGGAGAGGGAGGGAGAGATAGAGATAGACACAGAAAAAGACAGACAGAGAAGAAGAAGGAGGAGGAGGGAGGGAGAGATAGAGATAGACACACAGAAAAAGACAGAGAGAGAAAGAGAGCAAAAGAGAGAGAGATGTCAATCACAGCATCTTAGAATCCATAATTTAAAGCTGGAAGACACCTGAGATGCCATTTACCCAAACCTCTCATTTTATACATGAGGAAACTGGACCAAGAAAATGCCCAGTTTCAGAGTCAAGAAATGAAACCAGTTCTTTCGATACCAAATCCAACATGCTTTTCACTATGCCACAATGCTTTACATTAAGTACTGAATACCACTAGGAGGATAAAAGGTCAAGGAGGAGCAACTAATTTTCCTAGCAAACATAAAGAAGAACATCAGAACAAACCGGCAATGATTCACAGTGGCCAGGAGCTGTGGTCCATTCCACTAGATATGTAAAATGGTTTCATTGACTGAATTGCAAAGTCCCCAAAATGTAAGTGCCAGGCATTGTTGGAAGCCATTTTATTTGCCAGGTGCTACAAAGTGGGAAAGGTTTTCCCTTCAATGTATATCTTGTTTCAGCAGAATTGCTCAGGCATAGACCGCAGCCCACACAGGGATTAGTGAGCATCAGCCTTTGGCAGCTCCGACAGGACTGTGTTCTCAGGAGAGCCAGAGTGCAGTCATCGATCAGAGTCAAATACTTTGTGGCACTGATGACTTCAGTATCCAGATGGAAGGCATGAGTTAGTGTTTTTATTTTTCCTCAAAGCCGTCAATGCCATGTGAAGATATTCATGAGAAAAGTAAGGAGCTCGGTCTATCATTTAGATGTTTCACCTACCCCATGGCTAATATCTAGGCACCTGGACATTAGAATAATGAACTGATCTTTTCATTTATCTTGCACATAGGTATAGGGGAGAGAGTTATATTCTTCATTTTTGGAGATAGCTGTGAGTTTCCTCTTCTTCTCTCTTCCTATTCACTATATCCACCATTTTGTAAAAGTGGACATGGACAGAGACTGTATCCTGGGGCCTTCTTCTATTCTTCCTCTATAGTTTTTTTCTCAAAGACACATTAGCCACGAATTTCATTATCTGTATGCAAATGACTCCCAGACGTATACAGATATATCCCTTCCACATTGCAACTTTCCCCATCACAGTTTTGATATATTGTTGGTCAGAATGAGAAATTAAATGGGAATTTGGGGGGAGTTTTGCAGAAGCTATAGAGAACACATGGAGCAGATGATACACAAAAACTAGAAATGTTACCATTGATCTACTCATAGTCTATGACCAAATACTTAACCAAAATTTATAAGAAGATACTGTAGACACCTCATAAAAATAAAAGAAAAAATTCAGACTTCTTCTCTGTTACAGAGGGTCATGACTTTTACAGATCACAGGGGTTCCATGACCCTAATCCTTACAATCTAGAAGGAATATCTGTTTTATCCAATCCCAATCTCATTCCTGCAATTCAATCTAATATCACTTCTTACTGGACATTTCAAACCACATTTTCCAGGACCACCTCAAACTCAATATGGCCCAAACCAGCTCATTTTCTTCCATCTCTCCAAACCTATTCTTCTCTTTTTTTTAACCCTTACCTTCCATCTTGGAGTCAATACTGTCTATTGGCTCCAAGGCAGAAGAGTGATAAGGGTAGGCAATGGGGGTGAAGTGACTTGCCCAGGGTCACACAGCTGGGAAGTGTCTGAGGTCGGATTTGAACCTAGGACCTCCCATCTCTAGGCCTGGCTCTCAATCCACTGAGCCACCCAGCTGCCCCCAACTCTCCAAATCTATTCTTGTTAAAAACAAACAAACAAAATACCAATAGGTTATTGTAAATGTTATAAAACATAAATCATGCTTTCTATAGAGAAATTGATTTAAGCAGTTATTCTAACAGTATTTATTTATTGAAAGTCCATCAAATAGTTGACTGATCAGGATCAATGAATTCTGAAGAGATTAAGAAACCAACTCCGTAAAGCTGCCTCTTTTTCCATCCCCAACTACACAACTTGGTTTAAAGCAGATGTAAAGGAAGCCAAAAAGCCATTTCTTCATAGTCCACAACATCTGAAATGTATGAATCCAACCTGCGTGGAAAGTGTTTCCATTCCATGGGCGCCTTCTACATCCTTATGCTTGAAATTCATTCCTTTTACACACAAAGAGCCATTTCAAGGACAACCTATTTCACGTGAAGTTGAAATCCTGTCCAATCAATCATTCATCATAAATCAGGATAAGTTTGGCTTCATCTCTGTGTCTCATCTATATTTCTCATACTCTCCAATGGACGGTTAAACCTAAAATGGGCCACAACTATCTATTTCTGAAATTACTTTTAAGAGTAAGTATGGAAGGGGATGGGTAATAGAATCATAGACTTAGTTCAGACACAATGTTCGACAAGATCGGAGATATGACTCATGGTCTGACACTGCCCTCTAACAGACTGTAGTCATGGAAATTCAGCTGCATTTGGGATGAAAGAAATATCAGTCCGTCAGCCGCTCTCTGGTTACTCCATCTGGGAAGAGCATTGAATGAAATTGGCAGCGTTTAATGGGAGCCACATTTCTCTTTTCCAAAAGAGAATTAAAGGAAAGAAAGAAATCAGAGAGGACACGATTAACTTGCAGGACTTCCCAGGTTAGAAAGTATACAGTAGTCAAATTCCCAAGTAGATCATTTCAAAGGAACCTTATTAATAACATGAAACCTAAACTGTCACATTCAATGAGTTGATGGAATACAAAGCTTTAAATACTAATAACTCACTGGCAATATTCATGATCCAATCTTAATTAAATCCAAACTACAAGAAGTTACTTAAATATTATTTTTCCTGTTGAAGGGATTATACCGTGTATGATGTAGGTCCTTTGCTTATTTTTTAATCAGATTTTCATAATTTCTAGAAGTGAACACATCAGGTGGAAAGGCTGATGGTTCATCCACAGACAAGAAGAGGGAATGTGATGGAATCATTTCTTGTGTACTTTCATAGATCCTGATAAGAAAAGGAATGACTGATTTTAATGAGAAACCTGGGCTGCTTCATCTCTCATATTAAAAACCAACAATGTGACAAACACAAGCATTTTCCACTTATAAGGAGGCAGAAGGATACAGCTGAAAAAATCTGGCTCCGGAGTGAGAGAACCATAGTTCAGATCTTACCTATGACCCTTACTGTCTGGGTGACTTTGGAAAAGTCACTTAACATCTTCCGGGCCTCAGTTTCCATAACTGTAAAGTGATCGGGCAGGATCCAAACACCTGTATTCTTTATTCCAAGTCTAATACTTTATCCACGGTGTCTCCTAGCTGCCATTATCTACTTCTCTTGGGCTGAATAGGAATTTATAAGATGTCATTAAAAATTAGCTTGTACCATATCTCTAGTGATTTTAAAGTTTGAATAGTTATATTTCAATACAAAATACAATCCCCTTTATAATCTCATGTACTTATTTTATATTTCATGCCTTATAAAATATGATATTGAGAAGCACAAGGTGGGAGGCGGGTGCATATATTTCACTGGACTGCCAGAGAGCCTACAACACACATAAAAAAAGGATGAAGAATCTCTGATAGATGAACAGGATTTTGATACACATTTAAGAAAATAGAATTACCTGTTCATTTAAGGGTGTTCCAAAAATCAATGCGGTAAATATTTTGGGGCATGCTGTATCGCTCACAATACAGAAGAATACATGGTCTGGTCGCTGAGTCAAGGAGAATTTGAACTGCAATTGAGGAATGAAGGATGACAACTGTAACATTTAAAACTACAGATAAGAAACCTGGAGAAGTAACTTGTCTGGCGTTATTGTTATTGTCCAATGCAGTGATGAGCAAACTTTTTAAAGAGGGGCCAAAGGAAAGGAAATGCTCTTCTGTCAGTCCGTTTCTAAGGCAACTCTTTCCAAGTTTCATTGTATTGTATCCTACTCGTTGTATTCGTCAGATTAGGAATAATGTTGTGCTGCCAGATAGAACATTTCAGGGGGCCACATCTGGCCTGCGGGCCGTAGTTTACCCATCACTGAATGTCTAATGTTGAGTATTAAACCACAGAGTAGGTATTCCAACCAAAGTCTTCCATTCTAAATTCAATGAGGCTTTTCCCCCTCATCAACATATAGAAATCATGAAAAATAGGACAGGCAACATAGAAGGAAAAATAATGGAGGAGGTGCTCTAATTCATGGTAGAGCATAACTAGCAAGATGGCCAAGAACAGTGCTCATGGCCATTTATGTGCCGCATGCTAGTCTGAATGTAGGCAGGATGCTATAAAGAAATCTCTTGGACTGAATATACTGTCAGACTTAATCAATAGGTTAATTAGTTCTGCTAAATCATTTTTCTCCTTCTCTTACTTATTCTTCATTCTAGGGGATGACTCTACGAGTTGGGAAGATAGAGGGATACATGAAGGTGATATTAAAAAGAAAAGATGTTGGGGGGCAGCTGAGTAGCTCAGTGGATTGAGAGCCAGGCCTAGAGATGGGAGGTCCTGAGTTCAAATCTGGCCTCAGACACTTCCTAGCTATGTGACCCTGGGCAAGTCACTCGACCCCCATTGCCTACCCTTACCACTACTTCTGCCTTGGAACCAATAGACAATATTGACTTCAAGACAGACGGAAAGGGTTTAAAAAAAAGAAAAAATAAAGAAAAGATGTCAATGAAATGACAATAAAAAATAAAATAAGGATTTTTTGGTAGATATATTAGCAAAATTGACTTATCTTTTAAAAGATATGTGGAGTGGGGAGAACTATGGAGAGGAGAGGTGTGACACAACCCAATTTGAGATCCATATTTTAAAACAGCATATGAGTAATAAGCTAATTGATCTTAACATTTAAACACAAGGAGATAAACTCATCCAAATAAAATTCATAAATATAATAGGAAAAGAGAGAATTTTCTTTTTTTTTAATCCTTAACTTCTGTGTATTGGCTCCAAGGCAGTAAGGGTGGGCAATGGGGGTTAAGTGACTTGCCCAGGGTCACACAGCTGGGAAGTGTCTGAGGTCGGATTTGAACCCAGGACCTCCCGTCTCTAGGCCTGACTCTCAATCCACTGAGGTACCCAGCTGCCCCGAGAATTTTCTTAAAGTAATAATAATACAATAATAGTTTAAAATTATAATTCTTTAAGATTTGTAAAGTAATTTGCCAAGTGTTCACCTGAGCCTCACAACAGTCCTCTGTAGTGGCATCCTCCTTAATACCTTCTGTAAAGTAGAGCTGAACAAGCTGGGCAAGACTCCCCATTCTACAAAGGATGCTGAGGATACCACCCAAGACCCTAGCCCTTGCTCTCTGGTATTACCTATGCTCAAATATCCAGGGTAAGCTCAGAGACTCCCTCTTCTCCACTGTGTTCATCTAAGCCTCACAACAGTTACCATTATACCCATTTTACAAATGAGGAACACTAAGGAGGACAAAAATTAATTGGCTTGAGCAGGATCACTAAGGTAATATGCATCAGGATTCAAATTCAGCTCTTCTTATTTCTGAATCCCA
The DNA here is from genome assembly GCF_016433145.1 of Gracilinanus agilis. NCBI lineage: Eukaryota > Metazoa > Chordata > Mammalia > Didelphimorphia > Didelphidae > Gracilinanus > Gracilinanus agilis. The sequence continues at coordinate 504,296,347 of NC_058133.1, read as the reverse complement.
CACTCTATCCATAGCTCCACTTAGATGCTAAAAAAGAAGAGTTGTTTAAAAGTATGCTATGCACTAGTTAAAGATTGTCTTTTGCTATGGCTTAATTGCTTCTATTCGAATTGTCTTAGGAAGAGTCTGAAGATCTCCTAGCAAGATAAGGTACCAGGGTCTGATGCCCTTTCTCCAGATGAACTGCCAAGCATTCAAACTCTTCTGCAAAGAGTACAACTCCAATGGGCTGGTCACAATGTTTGAATGCCAAACTACATTAGTTTAAAAGACTATCTTGTGAAGAACTCACCAGGCAAGTACTCACAAGGAGGTCAGAAGTTACCCAAGGACTCTCAAGGTCTTCAGAGAATTTTTTTAAACCCTTGTACTTCGGTGTATTGTCTCATAGGTGGAAGATTGGTAAGGGTGGGCAATGGGGGTCAAGTGACTTGCCCAGGGTCACACAGCTGGGAAGTGTCTGAGGCCGGATTTGAACCTAGGACCTCCTGTCTCTAGGCCTGACTCTCACTCCACTGAGCTACCCAGCTGCCCCCTTCAGAGAATTTTGATAATAATTATAAGACATGAAAGACACTAGAACAGGACTGTCATATTCCCATCAAAGAAGGTTCTGTGTCCTATGAGCAAAGCAGAATTACAGTAACTCAAAAGAAACATGAGATGTGAAAATTTAGAGATATCTCCATCCCAAATTTTCTGGTGGGCTATTTTTGCCTAACCTGTGGTAGAGCCTTCTTAGCTCATATTGGTCTGACCAGCTATAGTCAAACACATTGTACATTGTCCCAACATAGTGATGTCATTTTGGTTCTCTTCAAACATGAAGGATCATGACCAACCAATCTATTTTTCTAGGAACAGTGTAAGAACTTGAAAAAAAAACAATGAAAAAACATTGATAGAGCTATGGTACAGAGCAGAGAACAATGGTTCTGGAATCAGAGGAATTGTGTTCAAATCCTATCCCTCATGCTTATTCCATATGTGACCTTGAGCAGATCACTTATCTTCACTGAGTCTCAGTTTTCTCAGTTGTAAAATAAGAGAATTCTTGTGGCCTCTAAGCTACCATTCAGCTCTATATTTTTTATCTTAAGCCCTTTACACATTGTCTCATTTCTCTACTAGTGATCACCAAAGTCCTGGTGCCTGGTTCTCTCTTTCATTAGCCTAAGAAAGAATATAGGATGACATTGTTGTTATCATTCGGTTATTTTCAGTCAGGTCTGACCCTCTCTTGAGTTTTCTTGGCAGAGATACTGGAGTGGTTTGCCATTTCCTTCTCCAGCTTATTTTATAGATGAGGAACTGAGGCAAACAGGGTAGTGACTTACGTAGGATCACACTGCTAGATTTGAACTTAAGAATATGAGTCTTCCTGCTTCCAATCCCCATGCTCTATCCACTGCACCACCTACGTGCTCATATAGGCCACTTAAGGGATAGAGATACAAAAGAAAGACAAACAATATTCACTGCTCTCAAGGAACTCAGTCTAAACAAGGAGATAAAATGGGAGCAACTATGGACAAACAACCTATATACAGGAGGAATTGGAGATATCCTCAGAGGGAAGACATTGGAATTAAGAGGAATCAGGAAAGACTTCTTGTAAATGCTAACACTTTATCTGAGACTTGAAGGAATCTATGAGATGGAGATGAAAAAAGAAAGAATTTTAGGTATGAAGGAAAGTCACTGAAAATGCAGAGAGTAGAGAGCAGAATATCTTTTTGGAGAAACATCAGGGAGGCCAACTGTCCCTGGATTGTAGCATGTGTAAGAAGACTCAAAAGGTAAAAAAGACTCAAGCTCTGAAAGAGATTAAAAGTCAAATAGAGGATTTTATAGTTGATCCTGGAGGGGAAAGAGAGCCACTAGAGGTGATTGAGTGAAGGCTGAAATCAAGTGCAACGCAATCAGATTTGTGCTTTAGAAAGATCAGTTTGAAAACATTGGGAGAGACTTTAGACAGGAGGACAAACCAAACATCCTAGTGCAAAAGTCCATGTGTGAGGAGATGAGCATTTTGCACCAGGATAGTTATATTGATGAAGAGAGAAAGTATATATGAAAGATATAATGAAGGTGGAAATTATAGGACTTGGCAACAGAGTGGAAGAAGAGTAGAAGAAAGTCAAGAAGGATACTGCGGTTTCAAGTCTGGCTAACTGGGAGAAAGGTGGTACCTTTGACAGTAATAAGGAAATTAGGAAGAGTTGAGGGATTGGGTAGAAAAATATGCACAGTATACGGCAGGTTGAGGTTAAGATATTTATAAAATATCCAGTTCAAGATGTCTACTAGGCAGTTGGAAATGGATAGGTAGAGATCAGGAGAAAGGTTAAGGCTAAACAAATAATTTGGGGAATCATCTGCATAGAGATAATAATTGAATCCATGAAAGCTATTGAGATCACAAGTAAAATAGTTTAGAGTGGGAAGTGAAGGATGCCCAGGACAAACTATTGGGATTATCTACAGTTAAGAGTGCATGACCTCAGGGCAGCTGGGTAGCTCAGTGGATTGAGAGCCAGGCCTAGAGATGGGAGGTCCTGGGTTCAAATCCGGCCTTAGATATTTCCCAGCTGTGTGACTCTGGGCAAGTCACTTGACCGCCATTGCCCACCCTTACCACTCTTCCACCTTTAAGCCAATACACAGAAGTTAAGAGTTAAAAAAAGTAAAAGAGAGAGAGAGAGAGAGAGCATGACCTGAAGATGCGGAAAACTAAACAGGCATCAGAAGTGGATGTGTCTTCTTGGATGTCAATGGACCAAATTGGCTCCTTGCATGGATTGAATTACTACCTCTATACAGATGATTCTCCATGAAACCTCAGTGAGTTTTTCAACTTTTACAACAATGCAGAAGGAAATGTTGGCCCATAACTATGTTTTTACTAGGTGTTCTGAAGGGAAATTTGAGCAACAAAAGCATATTGTGTAATCAGTCATGAACAACAGAATTTCATCCTCCATTCCACTCTCCCTAACCCAAAGACAGTTTCTCAGAAATATTGATTCTCCTCAATCAACATTTGCAAGCTTTTTGTCTATGTTTGCTAGGATTTGATTATTTGTAAGTAAGCCACCAGATGCAAAGGAAAAAAAAAACTTCTCTGTGGTTGAAACTTGTTCAAGATGGACGGGTTGTGGATTGTGTTATTTTTATGGTTAAATGTTCAAATTGTCATGGACATTATAGGTAAAAAAAATCTATCTTATATAACCACCTATTTTAGTACTGCATACCTAAACTTATGTAACTTAAGATTGTTTAAATTGGATGACAAACAATTGGGGAAACCCTTTGGAATTTCTCACTTACTTGTGGTTAGAACAGTGGATCATATAAGATAGCAGTTCAGGCTCTAAGCCAACTATGAGGTCTCATCAGGATCTAATTGTCCTTTGGACAAGAGACATCTATACAGAAGAAGAACCTTTAGCTATAGGAAGCAATGAATTTATCCCATTCTTCTCCCTGGAGTAAAGATAACATTTCTGGTACAATGAGAATGACTCATCACAGTCAGGGACTCACAAAATTCTCAGACTCCTATGCAATTTATTCTAAATAAACAGTTCCTTGATTTCACTTCTGAAAAGATAAGGCATTTCAGACAATCTCCAGCTATGTCTTATTTTTTTCATCTTTACTGATGCATTTTTTTTCCATATCACCATTTCCCAATATATCTCTCTAACCCTCTCTGAGAATTGGTGGGAAAAACCAACCCAACTGCAATAAGGTAGTTCTGTCAGTCAAAAAACATTTACTGATTGGTTACCATGTGCCAGATCCCACGCTAAGACTTAGGAGTGTAAAGAAAAGCAAAAAACACAATTTAAGAAACTAATCAATATTTTGGACAATTTCAGCCTAACATAAAGTGTCCCATATCCATAATTCTCTGCAAAGAAAGGAGTGATGCATTATCACATGATTTTTGAAGAGGTTAATTTCACAGGGTTCAGTTTTGATTGACTTCTTGTTCTCTCCATTTATATTATTAAAATCATGATATATATTGTTTTTCTGGTTCTACTTAGTTCAGTTCTGCATATATTCACTTAAATCTTCTGATGCTTCTCTGAAGTCTTCATATGTTTCACTTTTTACAACATAATAATAATTCCACTACATTCATAAACCACAATTTGTTTAGACATCCTCCAATCAACAAGTGGGGAAATCAATTTATTAAAGGGTCTCAAAAAGAACATTGCTGCACTGGACTCTACTTCACACTCACTTCAGTGACATGGACTTTACTTGTCAACTTTCTAAATTGTCTTTGACTAGAAAATTGTTTTATCTCATCTTTTTGTTGGCTCTAATTCTCCATAATCATTTCGAGGTGTTAGTTCATCTGGGAATTAGGGAAAGCTCAGGTGAGTCCTTGCTTTTACTCTGCCATCTTGGTTCTAACCCCAACCCCTATTTAGAACTTTTCTGTATATAACCTTCTTAGAGTATATGGTTAGGAATGGCATCTCTGAGTCAAAGGATACGGACAACTTTAGGCATCTTCTTAGCATAATTTCAAATTTCTAATTACTTGGATTTTACGTTGACTCGAGTTGGTGACTTTTATTTTCTATAGTTCTCTCACTTCCTTCTTTCTCTCCTTCTCTAGTCTTTATCTCTGTTTTTAACTCCTCTTCTGTCTCTTTCACTGTATCAGTAGCATACTTACAGATATTTGCAGTCTAAATATTGAACTGGAATAACCAGACAGTTAAAAAAAAATAAACTCAAAATTCAGGTTTATAAAAGGACAAGTTGGAAACGGAGCTTGAATTAATTTCAGATCAGATAAGCTGTGAATGGTCTCTTTTACATGTTCCAGAGCAGTTTGCAAAGGAACAACTATTATGGTAGCAGAGTCATGGATATTAGTCTACCTGGGGGCTTAGCAATCCTACTCTCATTATCCTTACAAATCAATATTCCCAGAGGTGGCAGTAATATAAAAGAGACTCTCTTCTGCTTGGGTGTGCAAATAGACCTGTCATGAAGCAGTGGTCCTTGGGTGCTATCAAAGGAAATAATCAGATCTGTAAAGAAAAATGCAGAAGTCTATTGGGTACCTTCCAGAAATGTCATATTAGCATAAGATTTCCTAAACTGCAAAGTGGTCTAGATATAGAAAAATCATCTGAAGGAACCATAACCAAAGGCTAAAACCAAACTCATTGGAAGTTGAGGACCTAAGTACTTCCCCTAACATCCCACAATATTCATAAAATCTTAATTTGATACTTAATCATGGTATAGATGCGATCCTTACCTCTTTCTTGTGGAGTTCAAGCTCTTGTAAACTCTACCAGCCTGGAAAGCCTTCAGTTATAGTTCCAGTAACACAATGTCACCTTTCCAGGATGAGCTTTGCCAAATTCAATGGTTTGTCTATAGTAGCTTATCCATAAACTGATGGATTCTTTGGTCATAGCTACCTACGAATCAAAGCAATATAAATGGCTTCAATCCTTTGTAGCCCCCTATAAATTCTACACCACTGATAACAGAAGATCTAAAATGAGTGCATTTTAAAGCATAGAGAGCTTGGATTCACGGTACTTTAATTACTGATACTCTAAGTGGATTGTTACTAGAAGGAATAAAAGCAGCAATCTTGAAATTGTTCTTAGAATGGAAATCACAAAACAAAAGGAATTTGCAGTTCAGTAGAGGGACGCCTCATAGTGTCTCCTTGGAGAGATTTAAAAAAAGGAGTTTTAGGAATTAATGTTTAGCCTGCATACAAAGGCCAAGAACAGTATCAAGGAACACCTGGTTTTCTCATATTGGAGTGTTCCTGATGAGCATTTGAAAACTAGTTACCATGAAGGTAGTGAACCAACATCAAAACAGAAGTTAAAGAGATAGAGAAATTCAATGCAGGGCATGATAAGCTCCTTCAAATTAAATCAGGATATATTTTAATAATTGGGAGAATCAATATAAAAGTGTCCACAGCAAAAGAAAGCTGAAAAATGAGCTGAAAAATAATTCTTGCCTAAGAAAGGAGAGGACAAAAGTTTGGAGAGTATAGAACAGAAATCTTGTTGCTCCATATTAATAATGCTTTCTTCGAGGAGTTGGGAGGCTTTCTTTGGTCATGATGAACACTTAAAATAATCACAGAAAAGGGGGGGGATTATAGTCTTATAATCAGGAATCAACTGATGACCAGATTAGAAGTTATTTTCAAGTCTTTTGTCAGTTTAAGGTCAGATAATTGCTTTGCTAGGTCAAATATCAGATTCAATACTAAACAAGAAGAAATGTTTTTAAAAAATAGAATATAAGTCACACAAATGAAATCATTCTAACCTAATATACTTGAATGAGCTACGAAAGCAAAAACAAAATTGAGGGAGGGGGAATAGATAAAAAGAATAGGCATTGACATAGACTATGGCCATTTCTTAAGGAAATTTAACCATAATAAATCAGTTATCACAAGCTAATGAGGTAACTAGAAGGACCTAGAAACCATCACTGATTACAAATACTTATTGTCTTTGCCAAAATAAGAGGTATGGAAGCCAAGGTCAAGCTATTAAAAATATAAAATTGGCAAAATCTTGTGAAAGGAGATTTCTGGAAAATGATAAGTACTATTTCATAAAACACTGCAAAACAGTAGAGAGAAAAAAATTAGGGGACAAGAAACTTCATAAGATGCCAAATTAAATCAGATTACCCCAAAGGAATTTATGGATGAAACTGGAAAGAAATCAATGAATAGAAAAATGGGAGAGGTTCATCAATATTTTTCTAGCAAACTATTTTCTTCGTCAGAAATAAAGCTGCAAAAGTTATCTTTCTAAAGGAAGCCTGACCATCTCACTGGTCCTCCTCGATAAACTCCAGTGAACTGTCTATCATCTATTTAATATATGGTTTTCAAAGCCCTTTATAAACTGACTCATCCAACCTTTCCAGTCTTTTTACATTTTCTACTCTCTTCTGCAAATTCTCTTTGATCAAGTGACGCTGGCTCCTTTGCTATTTCTGGAACAAGACACTCCATCTCCTAACTCCAGGAATTTTCTCAGGTTATACTCCATGCAGTGAATACTTTCCCTCATCTTCACATCTTGGTTTCCCTAGTTTCTTTCAAGACCCAGATAAAATCCCATCTCTTATGGAAAGCCTTTTCTGATAATTCTTAATTCTAGGATGCCCCCCTATTGATTACTTCCAAATTGTCCTATGCATATCTTTGTGTGTGTGTGTGTGTGTGTGTGAGAGAGAGAGAGAGAGAGAGAGAGAGAGAGAGAGAGAGAGAGAGAGAGAGAAGCTAAAAACTCTTTATTAAAAAAAGATTTAGGGGGGCAGCTGGGTAGCTCAGTAGATTGAGAGTCAGGCCTAGAGATGAGAAGTCCTAGGTTCAAATCTGGCCTCAGACACTTCCCAGCTGTGTGACCCTGGGCAAGTCACTTGATCCCCATGGCCCACCCTGACCACTCTTCCACCAAGGAGCCAATACACAGAAGTTAAGGGTTAAAACAAAACAAAACAAAAAAAGATTTAGGGCTCAAAGGTAGGCAGAGGAGTCTATACGTATTTACAAACTGGAAAAGAGGCATCCTTCCTAGGTCTGAGATCATCACTGGGTAGGGAATTTAGGGGGGCTGGTCAGAACACCGGTCACTTCTTGGACAGCTTTACTTGCTTGTGCTTGGGTGGTGCCCACTTGAGGCAAACAGAGTCCACTGCAGGGGAAATAGATAAAAAGTCAACGATGGGGTTGGCTGGAGCATGGTGGGGACGACAAGCTTTGAAAGCAAGGGATGACACCAACTCCTGACTGAGAAGTGACCAATTCAATGCCAAATGAGACATATTTTTTTTTAACTCAGCCAATGGGAATTTGTTTTGCTTGACTGCATATCTGTTGCATGGAATTTCCTCTCTCCCCTCCCCCCCCCCATAGGGTAGTGGGGTAAGAAGGAGAGAAAAACAATTTTATGTTTGTTTTTAAAAAGTAAAACATTTTAAAAGCAAAGAAAGCCATCTGGAAATAGCAGGAGAAACTCCGGCCTGGTAGTCTTGAGCCTGGAGTTCTAGCCTAGACTGGCTGCCAGTTTGGATATTCTAAGTTTCCATGAGAGGGAGCCCACATTTGCATTAGGCCCTGAGCCAGGTTTCAGTGAGCCTGTTATGGGTGGCTTCTTGTACGGGGCGTTCTTAAGATGCTCTTCCACCAGCTTGGGGGTGACACAGATGACCTGCTGCCCCTTCCAGTACTTGACCATGTTGAGTGACTGCAGAGTGCTGATGATGTCATATTGTGTGATGCTGGTCATCTGGCTGAGGTCTTTGATGGATAGTGTACCCCGAAAGTCCCTCGGGATTTTCAGTAGCACCCAGGACCAGGAACTCCGATAGCTCAGCTTGCCAAGGTCTGACAGTAGTTTCTCTGGAGAACCCACAGCACTCTCCAACTTGGACAATTCATAAGTGAAAGCAATGAGGAACTTGCTATAACCTCAATGCTGATATGGGGGGAGAGCGGGATAGAGGCCACATTATTCCCATCTGGGGACTCCTTAGAGAAGTAGCCCACGATGTGGCCCCCTGTCTGTCCACCTCTGCCAAGATGTAGGAGACAAATGGTTCCACATCAAAGTACAGGGTCTTGTGGCCCAGGAAGAGCTTGGCCAACAGACATAGGTTCTGGCAATAAATCTTATGGTCCTTGCCATCTACTTCATACCCCGAGATATTGTTCTTTCCATAGATTTCCTTTCCAGGTAGCTGTCTCCACTGGCACTGTCCCCAATGGACATGGTAGCTCTTCTCGAACTTCATGAATGTGAGGCAGTATTCACAGAGCCAAAGTCTGGGCTGTTTCCCCTAATCTTCTGGAAATGGGGAGAAGTACCAGGCATCAGTCTCATAGTTTCCAAGATGAATCTTATCTCCATTCTTCACCTTGGTAATCGCCTCATGTTCCTTCTCTAGTGCTGTTGTTGTAGGATCCATCTCCGCATAGGTCTTCTGCACATGGTTGATGTCATCATGCTTGCGTTTCTGGTTGTGGGTGATCTTGCGTTCAGGCTGTTCGGCTAGTTCACTCAGGTCCTTCTCGGGGTCCTTCTGAACAGCTTCCTTCACTGTCTTGGTCAAGGCCAGCCAATTCTTTTCTACCCATTCATCCAGCCCACCGGTTAAAGCCCACGTAATGTACGCAGAATTCCTCTCTTCCTTCCTGGTCATTCACCCAGGACTGAATCTCTTCTGAGGAGTGCCAAGTACTATCTGGATGTCTGCAGAGGTGCAATTCTCTGATTTCCACTGTGACCTCAGGCTCTCCACGGGCCTGTGGGGAGGCCTGCCCTATGTATAGCTTGTTTGCACATATTTATTTTCATGTCATCTCCTCCATTCGATTGTTTGTTTATTTGTTTTTTAAGCAGGGGCTATCTTTTACATTTTTTTTTTTGCATCCCTAGTAGTTAGCATACTCTCTGACGTATAGTAGCTTCTTAATAAATGTCTGTTGTCTGACTGATAATAGCTACTACAATTTGTTAGTAATTTAAAGTTTATAAAGTGCTTTACAAATGTCCTCTATTTTGATTCTCCCAGCAATCCTGGGAAATAGATGCCATTATTACCTTCATTTTACAGATGAAAAAACTAAAACAGACAGAGGGCAAGACATAGAGGGTCACACTAGTTAATATGGTAACTATTTGAGGCTGAATTCAAAATGGGGTCTTCCTGATTCCAAGTCTAGTTTGACCCATTTGACAGATGAAGAAACTGAAATTGAGAAGCTAAGTCACTTCCCCAGGGCCATGCAGCTAAATGTCTGAAGTAGGATTCAAACTCAAACCTTACTGATTTCAAGTCTGGCATTCCACCTGCTATATCTCCTCACTTCCCAGCTCTCTCAATTCCAGATAAAGTTATTAGCAGTCCAACAAGAACCAAACCCATTAGGCAAAAAGAGAAAATCAGAAGAAAAAAGGCTAGGATTTCTACAAGCTGGAGTACATCTCTAAAACTCTTTCTCCTCTCTCTTATTTACTTAAGTGAAGATAGAGCCCTCAATGGACTGGAAAGATGTGGCAAAAAATAATAATAATAATAATAAGGGAGAGCACAACATCAATAATTTCAAAATGAAGAAAACCATCTGCTGAGGGCAGGCATGATGTAATTCTCCTTGATTAGGAGAGCAATGAATGTGGCCAGCTGGCTTGGAACCAGGGCCAACTGTCAACTCATGCCAAGAATTCAACTCTCCATCAAAAGAAGGACCAGAAGAGGTTGTGATCTAATGTCTTACTGTCACAGTGAATGACAGTTTCCGAAAGAATTATGTTTCCATTTATTTCATTTATTTTCTCCAAAAGTAGGCCATACAAACTTCCCTCCTTGCCCACCCCCCGCCCAGATCTGTGGATAACTTGGATCTGGGAAGGGTAGTGAAAAGCATCAAAATGCAAGATCTCAACAAGTTGGAATTCTGGACCCAGCCCTTCAAGAATGACATTTAACAGGCAAATAGGTAAATCCTATCTTCCACATCAAAAGTTTAAAAAAGAAATCAAAAGTTGAAGCTAGAAAAAACCTGACTTGTCAGAAGTTCATGTGAAGAACACCTGGGGATTTTTGATCGATCACAAGCTCAGTATGGGATCAGAGTATGATGTGGAAAATGCTAATGTGATCTTGGGCTGAATTAATAGAATGTTCAGTATGAGGGAGGTGAGAGTCGCAAGGGGCTCAGCTCTGGCCACATGACATCTGGCATGCTGTGTTCAGTCTTGGATGCCACACTTCAGGTGTGAGATTCATGAGCTGGAGAGAATCCAGAAGAGAAGACTCCGGCTGCCGAGGAGGCCAGAAACAATGTTGAACAAGGAAAAGTTGAAGGGCAGAGGAATTTTTAACTAAAAGAAAAGGAGATTGTGGAAACAGAATAAGAGCTTTCAAATGTTTGGTATCATAAAAAGGAAGAAATAGACTTGTTCTGGGTGTCTTGGGAGAGTAGGAAAATGACCACTGAATGGATGAATTAGGGCCAAGCAATCAGAGACAACATTATTTTCTGGAAAGAGGTCCATCTCTGGAGTTAGAAGACTGGAGCTTAAATTCTGTCCCTGACATTCACTACCAGTGTGAATTTGCATTTCAGTTTCAGTTTTCTCCTCTATAAAATGAAGGAGTTGGACTATATGGCCTCTGAAGTCCTATCAAGTTCTCTCTCTCTCTCTGTCTCTCTCTCTCTCTCTCTCTCTCTCTCTCTCTCTCTCTCTCTCTCTCTCTCTTTCTCTCTCTCTCTCTTATCTCTTTTCCTCCCTGTCTTTTAATAAGGGTCATTCTGAGCTGATTTAATGTGCCTTTACTAATGGTTCTGTTCAGTACAACTGTTCAACAACAAAATTTTTATTTATATGTTTAAATGGATTGATACCATGGCCCTGGCCATGTCATTCCTATAAAACTAAAGCTTGTAAAACTAATCCTCTACTCTCCCCACCCCATCACTGAAAAACAGTGATGAGCACTGACCTTGAAATTCTATTGTTTTTATTTTGCACACATGGGTTCACAAGAGTATAGAATCAGAGGTCATTGATCTAAGTTGGGAGGTACCTTAAAAGCCAGAACCCTCTCATTTTATAGATAGTCAAACAGAACTCAG
>NC_058133.1:504182105-504284563 GCF_016433145.1 Gracilinanus agilis | reverse complement strand
TCTCTCTTCCCGTCTCTCTCTCTCTCTCTCTCTCTCTCTCTCTCTCTCTCTCTCTCTCTCTCTCTCTCTCTCCCTCTCTCCCTCCCTCCCTTCTTTTCTTTCTCCCTTTCTGTGTCTCTCCCTCCTCTCTGTCTTTCTCTGTCTCTGTCTCTCCCCCTCTCTTTCTCTCTCTGTCTCTGTCTACATATGTATACATACAAAATGTGAATATATATATATATATATATATATAATCTGACTATAAAAATGTAATTTGACTATAAGGAAGAGTTTCTGAACAATAGGAGTGAAAATGTTGATAATATAACTAAGATACCTACTTGATATGGTATTTTAAGGTTTGCAAAGTACTTCTGTGTATATTACCACATTTGAGCCTCACAATAACCTTGCCGTTTTCATGCCTAGATGATGAATTGAATAGAATGCTTGGGTTGCTTTCTTGAAGTCTGAGTTCAAATCCAACCTCACACACTTACTATGAGACTCTGGGCAAGACACTTAACTTCTATCTGCTTCAGTTTCCTCAACTGTAAAATGGGAGAAATCATAGCACCAATATCCCACAGTTATTGTGGACATCAAATGAAATTATATTTTAAAACATTACCACAGTGCTTGGCTTATAGTAGGCACTTAATAATTGCTTATTTTCTTTCTTTCTTTCCAAGTGAGTATTTATGAGCAGTTTACAAAAGTGGAAACCAAGGTTGGGAGCAGAGAAATCATTTGTACAGGGTCACACATATGGACTGAACAAAGTTAACTGAGGAATAAAATCCTTCTTAAGAAGAGATTGGACAACCACACATCACAGATATTCTAAAATAGAGACTCAGGATTTGGGGAGTCACAGATCCTCTGCAAATCTGGTGAAACATAGTGGACCACTTTCCAGTATAATGTTTTTAAATGCATAAAATAGTAGAATTACAAAGGAAACCAATGATATAGAAATAAAATCATTATTTTTTTATTTTTTATTTTTAAGTTCATGTATCCCAGGTTAAGAACCCCTGATGTGGAGAGATTTCTATAATGGATAAAAGGTTAGGCTCAAGTATTTTAAAATACCTTCCAAGACTAAAATTCTATGATTCTTTAATTTCCTTAAATTCTACACAGATTCATGGAGTTTCTCTGCCAATTCAAAGATCACTGCCTCAGTGAGTTCTTGACCTCTACTCATGAAGAATTAGCTTTTACAAAAGCTTGGCTGAAGAACTCCCAGCTTGATTATGAATTCATGTTAGAAGCTAGATGTGTTGGTCTTTTCAATTTACACTGCAATCTGGGCCATAGCATTCAGAGAAAGTTGTCTGAACAGACTTCTTGAATGACTTTGATTTGTCTGTGATCTTACGGAGAATGTAATTAAACCCTGAGAATATATAACATGAGGAACAAAAACTTGAGAAGAGAAAAGACAACAAATCTGTTGCTTCTTCAGCATGGTAAGAATAGGAACAGCTCACCTCTGCATAACAATTTAAGCTTTATAAAATTTTCTAGAAGAGGGCTGGGAAACAGGCAGGGGACAAGTCCAGTCAAGAGCACTGCTCTAGTCAACTCTCTAAGAAGATCAGTTGCCAAGAAGGAATAGAGTAGAGGTAGGTAGAAAGAGAGTGCCTTATACCTAAAAATTGTAGGTTCAATCTCTACCTCAGCCTAGGTCAAAGGCACTCTTAGGCACTGAAGAAACAACCCAAAAAAAAAATAAATAAATAAACAGTCCCTTATCAGAAGGACTTTGCATTATTTTCCACCTTCTATTTGTTGTGGTTGTTCAATCATTGAGTCATGTCCAACTCTAGATGACTCCCTGGATTCTTGCTCATGGGATTTTCATGACAAGGATATTAGAATGGTTGGCTATTTTCTTCTCCAGTGTGTCTAGAAATGAAGATATTTGTCCTTAAAATACTGGTTCTGGAGTCAAAGAACCTGGGCTTTATGCCTATGAGTCATTATACAAACCATTTAACCTTCATTGGCCTCAATTTCCTCATCTGTAAAATGAGGTGGTTAGTTTCCATGTTCCCTAAGATCTCTTCTAGCTCTAGAGTCATTCTCCTTTGCCCATCTCCTTTTTTCATGTTCTTTTAAAATATTGCCCACGTTGATGGGGATATGATTGGGGATGTAGACTCTAAACAATCACCTCAGTGCAAATATCAATAATATGGAAATAGGTCTTGATCAATGACACATGTAAAACCCAGTGGAATTGCTCGTTGGCTGTGGGAGGAGTTGGGGGGAGGGAGGGAAAGAACATAAATCTTGGAACCATGGAAAAATATTCTAAATCAACTAAATAAAATTTTCTATTGAAATAAAATAAAATATTGCCCAAAGTGGCTTAGCAGGTATATTTGCCAATTCATTTATTACCCTGTGATATAGTTTGTTATGACCTTGAGCAAGTCACTTATCCTCAGGGTCTTAGTTTCCTTATCTGTAAAATGGAGATGATAGTAACACCTACCTATAGTAATAGCTATGTGAGTTATTATCATCATTACTTTCCTTCCAACTCTAATCCTAGGATTTTATTTACTCCTCCCAATAGTCCCTGAGGTTGGTTGAGTAAACTCAATAATGCTTTACTCTAAAAGCTGGCAACTCCCTTCATGATGAGCAGGACCATTCCGGAAGGAAAGCGTTCTTTTAGGATCAGTGACAACAGCCCAGGGGCTCCAGCCTCTTGGAGACAATTCAAACTAAGCTCCTGTAAATCACTGGAGAGCTGCACACTCTTTTACCAAAGTTATCTAATTAAAGATAAAAGGCCTCCTTAAAGGGCTCTAACTCTTCTCCAGAGGCAGATTCATCCTCCCAGGTTGCGGCCAGCCTCCAGGAAGCTTTAATTTACAGATGTTTTTGGCTTTCAGGTGCCTCCTGGGCACTTCTGACAGGTTGGAATTTACCATTTTTAGAAACTGACAAATTCCAGACTTTGTGAGAGGCTTAGCACCAACCGTGCCTCTGCCAGGGTCCAACTATGGCTGTCTGCATGGAGCGGTGAAAGAGATAGTAGGTGATTTAGCCTAAGTGACTACAAGATCCCTTCCCAGTGTAAATCAGCCTTATGAGGTTATTTACGGTCTTAAGCCTCAGTTTCCTCATCTGTAAAATAGGCCAGTTTGCTGCCAGCTGCTCAGTTTGATTTCCACTCTGCCATAATCATCATAAACTTGCTGCACTCAGCAGGTGAATAAATTCATCGTGATGAAGATTCCTCTAGCTTTGGTTCTTATAGCTCATCTGTGGCCTTGTGAGTCCCTCTGACTGAAGGGCTGGAGAGCAGAGCAAAAACTCTTCCCATAGCCACTCCTCGGAGAGAGGCCAAAGTAGCAGTCATCTCTTCATTTTCCACCAGCTGTTCTGCTTGATTTTGACTCAGCCACCATCATCATTTCCAAGTTCTGGGGCCCTTTTTACTCCCCACCTAGTCAACTTCCTTTATTGTGTATCTTCTTCCATTAGATGGTAAACTCCCTGAGGGCACAGACTATCTATTTTTTTGATCGTAGGTGCTATATATATAATTTTTATTGCATTGTATTCTATTATCTGACCTTGACTGCAAAGCAAATAAAATTATCATTTAAAAAACATTTATGGATATATTTTATTTAATCTTTTCATTTTTTAAAAACCCTTACCTCTGTCTTAGAATCAATACTGGGTATTGGTTCCAAGGCAGAAGAGGGGTAAGGGTTAAGCAATGGGGGTTAAGTGACTTGCCCAGGGTCACACAGCTAGGAAGGGTCTGAGGTCACATCTGAATCCAGGACGTCCCATCTATAGGCTTGGTTCTCTATCCACTGAGTCACCTCATTGTCCTCAAGCTTATCTTCATTTCCACATAACCCTCACTAGACTTATGAGAAAGAATGCTATCAACATCTAGAGAAAGAAGTGTTGAAGTAGAAATCAAGAAGAAAACCCTGTGATTAATCGCTTGGTTATATGGGTATATGATTTGGGGGTTTGATTTTAAAAGATTCCTCTATTACAAAAATGAATAATTAGAAATAGGTATCAAGTGATAACACATGTATAACCCAGTGGAATTGCTTGTTAGCTCTGGGAGGGAAAAGGGGAGGGAGAGAGCATAAATCAAGGAAACATGAAAAAATATTTTTAAAATGAAATAAAATTTAATTTAAAAATAAAATAACCCTCCCTAATAGGTTTTGAGTGATAATCCAGGAATAACTTAGTGGAATTGCTTGTCAGCTCCAGGTGGGGGGGGGGACAGAAGAAGGAAGAGAGAGAACATGAATCATGTAACTTGGGAAAACTTATGTGGAGATTTGTTATTGGAATAAAATAAAGACAAAAATAAAATAAAATAAGCCTGGCCACCCTACCCAGTCTGCCATCTTTTATAAGAAAGAACAAAAAAGAAAGAAAAATAAAATAATTTCAGTGAAACTAATCAACATACCAATTGAGGGGGCAGCTGGGTGGCTCAGTGGATTGAGCGAGTCAGATCTAGAGACGGGAGGTCCTGGGTTCAAATCTGGCCACAGGCACGTCCCAGCTGTGTGACCCTAGGCAAGTCACTTGATCTCCATTGCCCATCCTTACCACTCTTCCACCTAAGAGCCAATACACAGAAGTTAAGGGTTTAAAGTATATATATACACACCAATTGAGCTTGACCATTCATGCAATATGCTCTATCTCTGCAAGGAACGAATAATGGAACCCTCTTTACAAACATGATGAACCATCCAGACCATGGAAGTCCCAGCTAAGTTAGTTGAATTTTGTGATGTTTTCCCCTAGAGCAAGACTCATAGAATTTGAGAGTTGGAAGAAGCCTAATTAGTCATCTAGTTTAATCCAGACAGGAAAGAAATCACCACTGAAAGCCACCCTATAAGTGGTCAGTTAGCCACTTATAATTTCAATCCTAACAGCAAAATGTCTTCTTGCTTCATGACTTTGACAGCCACATAGATTGACCAAAGACATGGCTCTCTCATTAAAGATCGTGGCGTTTTAGATAAAAGGCACTTTAGAGAACATTTAGTCCAACTCCCTCATTTTACAGAGTAGGAAACCAAGATTTAGAGAGACAAAATCACTTACTCGGGGTCACATAGGCAATGAGAGAGGCTAGATTCAAACCCACATCCTCTCATTCTTTGGATTGCACCAAAATGCTTCGCTTCCTTCCTCTTTTTCTAAGAAACTAGCCCCATTGTACTATATAGATATAGATATAGATATAGATATAGATATAGATATAGATATAGATATAGATATAGATATATCTTATAGTCCATCAGAATGAGGTGAGCCTGGAGTCAGGAAGACTTGGAATTCAAATCCAGCCTCAGAAGCTATGTGACCTTGGGCAAGTCATTTAACCACTATTTGCCTCAGTTTCCTCAAATGTAAAATGGGGATAATAATAGTATTTTTCTCCCAGAATCAAATGGAATAATATTAGTATGACTTTTAGCACAATACCTTCCACATAGTAGGCATTATATAAATGTTAGCTATTATTTTTATTTGTATATAGTCATTTGCATGTTGTTACCTGCCATTAGACTGTGAATGCCTTGAGACCAAGGAATTTCTTTCTCTCTTTGTCTTTCCATCACCTAACACATTGTTTGGCTCATAGGATGCACTAATAAATACTAGCTGATTCATATATAAGTAATCTCTCTTTTGACTAGATTAGAGTTGAATTGGGAAACAAAGATATACTACATCATTACCCATAAAAAATTAGAAATCCTTCCCAAAATGAAAGCTGATGCCTCACATCCATTAATGACTTCTAGGTGTTTAGGGCTGTATACTTTCAAAGCACCCATTTTATTATCCCATCCTGAGGTCAACTCCATAAGGCAAAAAGTGTGGGTGCTCAGTTGGGTCCATCTGTTCATGGGATCTTTTGGAGTTTTCTTGGCAAAGAGGCTGGACTGGTTTACCATTTCCTTCTTCAGCCCCCTTGACAGGTGGGGAAACCGAGGCAGACAGGGTTGAGTGATTTACCCAGGGTCACATAGCTAGTAAGTGTCTGAGGCAGGATTTGAACTCAGATCTTTGGGATTCTGGGTCTGCACCATCTAGCTGCCTGACTTGGTGACTAGGAGCAAATAATAAAAGAGAGGCAGGGAGTGAAGAGGGCTCCAGTGGCTCCATTGATAGAAATAAAGAAATCAGGAGAAGGAATTAAAATATGGAATGGAGAGGGAGAACATAGAGAGAAAGTCCCAAAAGGAAAGTTTAGGGATGTGAAAACTGAGCCTCCAGAAGGGTGTGGAAAAAAGGAGGAGGAGACAAAGGAGTAGTCAGAGAAGTAGGAGGGACACAAAAAACAATGCTCCTCTTGAAGCTGCTGCTGAGAGATAGCCTAGATTTTACATAAAGCACAAAATCCTTCTATTTCTCCAGCTCCACTTTCCGGTATGTCTGAGCACTGAACAATTCCCCATATAAGGCAAACTCAACTGCCATGAAGAAGCTAAGTCCTTTTTGTAGTGGCAAAGAATCAGAAACTGAGGAGTCGTCTATCACTTGGAGAATGGATGGATGTGTTGCAGTTTATGGTTATAATGGAATACTAATGTGCCATAAGGAATGATGAACAGGATGAGTTCAGAAAAATCTGACTTACATGAACTGATGCAAAGTGAAGTGAATAGAACAAGGAGAACACTATGCAGTAACAGAAATATTATATGATGATCTGCTGTGAAAGAGTAAACTATTATCAGCAAAGCAAGTTCCCAAGATATCCACAAGGGATCCATGATGGAAAATACTCTCCACAGCCAAAGAAGGAATGGTTGGAGTCTGATTGCAGATCAAAGGATGCCATCTTCCACTGTATTTCCTTCATGTTTTATTGAATGTGTGATAAGTGTCTTCTGTCATGGTATGAGCAATACGGAAATGCATATTGTATAAAAGCATTAATATGTCAGAATATTTACCCCTGGGAGGGGGGGGAGGAAGGGGGAGAGAAAATCTGAATCTTAAAATTTCAGACAGCAACTGTCAAAAATTATTTCTACAAGTAAATGAAAAATAAATTAAAAATATTCTTTTTTTAAAGAGAAGGAGCTAAGCTCTTAGACACACAGGCTCAGAATTTTCCTAATCCAGTGTGATAGGATGAACTTTCAGATATCGGTCTAGCCATTAAACTTGGACAGCTCAAAGAAAGAAGTATGGATTTAAGAAAACAGAACAAAGAGATAGTCTAATTTCTTTCTTTTTCAGATTATACACCCCTAGAATGTCAGAATTGTGAGGGACATTTAAGACCACTTAGTCCAAGGGTTTTATCTTGAGCCCAAAGAAACTGAGATTCAGGGAAATTAAGACATTTATATGAGCAAGTGAGTGATACAGCTGCATCTCCTGACTTCAAGAACCTGGGCTGTGATTTTGCCAAACACTTTAGGGAAGAAGAGAAGAACTATAGAAAGAAACTAGTTGCAACTCTTATATATTTTATTTATTCCTTGTGAGACCTTGGACAAGTCCCTTCCCCAGTTTGGGCATCAGTTGTCAATGAGAAGGTGGAAATGGATGCCCTCAAAGGTCCTTTCAAGCCGTAACTATGGTCCTATATTCTTCATCTTGGGATTCAGAGGCTTTGAACAAACATATGCTCTGACTTCTCACAGATGCTCGGATTTCTCGTATTTTTCCAGGTCCTAATGATTCTGAAACAATAGTGGTTTATTTGGAAAAATGCCAAGATCAAGAGATAAACTGCTAAAAGGGAGAAAAGCTTGTCTCAATTTGGGGGAATCCATTTTTAGGAGTCTGTGAAGATGAAAAGCACTACATTTTACTGTTTGGAAACAGTTTTTGCCAAGTGCCCTTTATAAAAATCCTGCTCGTTAGGAAAAAGAACTGATAGCCTAGTTCAGCTTTGGTGAAGGTTTTTGAGTTTGAGTGCCCAGAGGGCAAATTCAAGCTGTCTATGAGCCTCCACATTACCCAAGAGAACAGAGGGAGGAAGTGCTTGTTTTGGCCATCTTGGCTGAGGCGTGGGGCATGCAAAAAATGTCCTCAGGCCCTGGGAAGAGGGTGACCACAGCAGCTCCCTGAGGGCTGGCTGGGCATGCATGCCAATATTTCACCAATGCTGGCCTAGTTTGAGGCAATCAAGATGGAATGTATTCAGGGATCACCTCTGACATCTCTAAGATGATCAGTTGCAGAGAAAGTACTACTTTTCCCTGGGAAAAGAAGTTTCTTCAGTTTCCTTGCCAGTAGTTCCCCACACAAATGAAATTACAAATCTGGGTCAAAAAAAAATCTTTTGATGAAAATAATTAGCCATGTGACTTTGGACAGTACACACCTTTGTCTGCATCTCAATTTTTTAATCTGTTAAATGAGGATTTTGGACTAGATTATCTCTAAGGTCTTTTTGAGCTCTGACCTTCTATGGTTTTACAAATAACAAAAGAAGAACCTATATAAAACACCTAAAATGTAACAGTCTAAGCCATCTAAGGAGGTAAAACTCTCCTAGGTGAAACCCTTAACCAAGCAGGGTCTCCTGGTTCACAAACATGGTAAGATCACTGGTTCTGGTTTCTGAGGTACTGATTTGAATTCTCCAACTGCACCTAATGTCCTTAAGCCTCACTTTCATCATCTATAAAATGAGAGTGCTAGACTCTATGATTTCTGAGGTCTCACCCAGGCTTAGTATATGATTCTATAATATCACATATCAGAAGACAGGATAAAGTAGAAGAGTGCTTGCCTTTTGAACCAGTAATATCTGGGTTCAAATCCCATCTCTAACACTTAGCTATGTGGCCAGTGAGTCACTGAACTTGTTTAAACCTCAGTTTCATGATCTGTAAAATGGCTCAGTGAATGAGTGTGGAGTAGGGGGTCATAGCTATCATGTGAATTTTTTTGTTTCTTTTTTTATGATGATCAAATGGCAAAATGTTAATAAGGGGTTTTTAAGCCTTAAAGCGTTGTGTAAAGACCTCATTAGTATTATCATTTACCTCTTGCTTTAGAGTTCACAAAGCACCCTCTTCACAAATGTCCTTTGAGGCACATGACACACATATTATGTCCATTTTACATAAGGTAAAATCAAGGGCACTAAAGTCTTCACTGGTGGAAACATTTCTCTAAGTTCTCTATTATTTCTAGTCCATCTGAACTTCATAAGCACTACATTCAATGCCTTCTTGCTATCCTAAGCTTCCTTCTCCCAAAGCTCTCTGACAGCTGTACTCCTCTCCTTCAGATACCTCCAGTGAAAACCTTAGTGGCTGCCTCTATGTTACCCCACACCCACAGCCTTGGAAAAAATATTGAACAGGAACAAGTAAATGAGGAAGCAAATCACTGAGGGACTATGTCAGGGAGAGGGAATATAAGGTAATGGGCTCTGAATTAGAGTCGCTTGTTCCCACAGATCATGGGAGAAAATGAGGCAAGTGTTTGATGAATGATTCCCAAACACTTAAGCAAATACTTCACCAACAGAAGCAAGCATCTTTTGGGGAATCTGCTAAAAAAATCTCTTTTACCAATACTTCTTCTCATTGAAAAAAAAATACTATCTACATATCTGACAAAGTTCAGCACCAGAGTTGGAAAGCAGGATTTTTAATATAATTATTCAGGTTAGTTGACAGGTACCATAGAGGGATGCCATATGAAAGGACATAAGTAACAGATACATGTGCAATTGTTTAATAATTCATGTATTCTGTATATGTTTCATATGCGGTCATTCAAAGAAGAGCTGTCTATGATATGGATCCTTAGCCAGAATATTTTATTTGTACTAGTTAGAATTTATATAGTACTTTAAAGGGTTATCTCATTTGATCTTCACAAAAACCTTGAAAGGGAGTTGTTGTTGTTGTTGTTGTTGTTGTTCTCCTTCTTCTTCTTCTTCTTCTTCTTCTTCTTCTTCTTCTTCTTCTTCTCCTTCTTCCCATTTTAACTGAAAGGAAGAAAATTGAGATTGGGAAATTGGGAGAAGTCAATGATCTAGCCCAGGGACAAAGCCAATACATATCAGAGACAGAATTTGAACTCAGGGCTTCCTGTCTATATCTTCTTTGTATGTGGCTGTTTCCAAGTTGCTATTCATTTTAGACTGTGAGCTCCTTGAAAGAAAGAAATATCTTTTACTTTTCTTTGCCTGGCAAGTCAAGTCAACAAGCATTTAGTAACACCCTACCATCTGGTACATAGTAAGCATTTAATAAACACTTGTTGATATGATTTGATTGTGTCTGCCTATCTATGGCCCCAGAGGGAAGAAATTGGGGGCAATGTGTTGAACCGAAAAAATAATAGGGGCTCAATATCAGAAAAAACTTCTAACCACTAGAGCTGTCCTAGGAATGAACTGACTCCATTTCCCCTCTGGAGGAGACTAAACAGAGGCTAGAAAACCTCTGCTTGGAAATGTAATAGTATGGGTTCCTTTTGTGTATGAATTGAACTAGATCACTGTTGCAATCTCTTCCAATATTCAGACTGTTACTCAATATCAATATCAACATAGATCAGTATAAGGTTTCGTTTTCCATTTTTTAATTTGTAATTTTTTTTCAAGATAACATATCAGGGGCAGCTGGGTAGCTCAGTGGAGTGAGAGTCAGGCCTGGAGACAGGAGGTTCTAGGTTCAAACCTGGCCTCAGCCACTTCCCAGCTGTGTGACCCTGGGCAAGTCACTTGACCCCCATTGCCCACCCTTACCACTCTTCCACCTATGAGACAATACACCAAAGTTAAGGGTTTAAAAAAAAAGATAACATTTCAGTGCAAATTTTTTTTCTTAAAACCCTCACTTTCCATCTAGGAGTCAATACTGTGTATTGGCTCCAAGACAGAAGAGGGGTAAGGGCTAGGCAATGGGGGTCAAGTGACTTGCCCAGGGTCACACAGCTGGGATGTGTCTGAGGTTGGATTTGAACCTAGGACCTCCCGTCTCTAGGCCTGACTCTCAATCCACTGAGCTACCCAGCTGCCCCCCCAGTGCCATTTTTAATCATCATTTTCTGACATTCTGCAATCTGCGTTCTCTCCCTTGCTCCCACTCCTTACCCCTCCCCAAGACGTCAGGTAATATGATGTAGTTGTACATATGTTATCTATACAATACAAATTTCCATATTCAGCATGTTGTGAAAGAAGACATATATCACTTACACAAGAGAAAAATTCATGGAAGAAATGCAAGAAGAATAATATTCTTCAATCTGCATTCATACTCAATCTGTACCTTCTGTGGCAGAGCATAGTCTTTTTTGTCATGAGTCCCTTGAAGTTGTCTCGGCTCCTTGTGTTGCTGATAATAGTCAAGGCATTCCCAGTTGATCATCCTACATTGTTGCTGTTACCAGACACATTTTCCTGGTTCTGCTGACTTCGCTTTGCATCACTTCATAGAAGTCTTCCCAGATTTGCTTGCTTTTAATGTGTCTGTGTTTGTGAACATGTTTGAGTGTTTTCAGTGGGAAGAAGATGGGATTGGCCTTCTGGAGAGCACAGGAGAGAAAAGGTGTTCCTTTCATCTTCAAGGACTTGCAGTCTACATCAGGGACATAATTCTAATGAACAGAAAATAAGTGAGGAAAAATATAAGAGCGTAAAAAATTAAATATATTGAATAATAAATGTGTGCTTGAAACCAAAATATTTAGACTGTTAGGAAGCAGTGTGACCAATGTATACCAGTATACTTCATCCAGGTTCATTAGCTGGTTTTGCACAAATAGAACAGTAGAAGAAAATGTTTTATAAGAGCAACCAGTTCCATAGAAATAGTATGTTATTCCAGGGGAATTGTGCGTTGGCTAAGGGAGGATAGGGGGTGCTTGGGGAGAGGGAAAGAACACGAAACATGTAAATATGGAAAAATACTCAAAATAAAAATATAATTAAATTTAAAAAAAGAAATAGTATGTTATTAAAACCCATCCCCATGTGCAGTCAAACAGACTATAAAATCTTGAAGTCCTACAAACACCAGAGAAGAGATCATTTTAACAAAGGTGATGGTGACTCCTCCCACCACCCTCTGCCCATCCCTTCAGCTGCACCCCGAAACATCTGTTTCATTGCAAACAAACTCCCTTTCATCTTTGATGCCTTCCTCTCACACTCCCACCTTTTGCCATTAAAACACAGCATTTCCCCAGAGGATGCCATATCTTCTTAACCTCTCCAAAGCTAACTACACTCTCATAACCACCTTCTCTCATGCCCACAGAGCAAGGAGGAGGAGTTCACATACCTCTAACTCCATCCGACCACTTCTAGATCTTTGCATTCCAACTATCACTCGGCAAATGTACCTTCTTTGAAGTTTGCCCCCATCTGATTCTACTACCCTCCCTGGACCCTTGTTCTTACCATCTGCCCACCTCTAGTACAGTCTTCTACCTTCCTCAGTATTTTTTCTTCTAAACTTACAGTTGCCATCTTTCCTGGTCCTTTGCTATAACCATTTCTTTTGTATTCACCTTACTGACAATCAGAGTTCAATTCTCTCGACTCATACGACTGCCATCTCTGATCTATTCCACTCAACCAAAAAAGTGGTCACACTGTCAACTTCACGAGTACTCCCAACTCCTCCTCTTCTTAAATCTGGCCCTCTGACCCATTTTCAGTGCCCTCCAGTCTGCTTCTCTGGTCCAGGCTAGAATTTTTACTTCATGTTTCCAAGAGATCATAAACTCTGGAAGGACAGAGATTACTTCATTTTTATTATTTTTTTTTTTTTTGGCCTTTGGATCTTCAGTGTCTAGCAAAGTATCTGATACCCAAGAGACCACTGATAAGTGTTTGTTGACTAAATATTTGATTGCTTAGTTGTTGTTTTTTTTTCATGCCTTACCCCCAGCCTCAATGAATCCTATGACTTCAGGACTGGAAAGGACATTAGAGGTCATCGAGTCCAATATCAAAAGCAGTGTGGGCTTTGATGTTTTCCTCACTACCAAAATTTAGGTTTATGTATATTTCCAAAAGCACTTATGAGCCAGAACAGTCAACACTATAGGTGCTGGCCCCCTCCCTGTGACCCTGATCAGAGTCTCTCTGTACTATACAAGTAGTTCATACCCCCAACTTTCACAGCAAATACATAGTTTAGTAACACTCTGGTGTGATGACTTCGAGTTTCTCCATTTTTATATATGTATAACATATATGCATATAGCATATGTTATACATATATAAACCCATTTACATACCTATGTGCACATAATGCACTTGGTACCACCAACACATACATCGAAACATCTATTTATATATATATATATATATGTATATATATATATATATACATGTGTGTGTGAGCATACACAGATATGCATGTATCCATACAAACTCAAGTTTCTCTTTCAAAGAGATTTCATCGTATACAGTAGCAGCAATATTGTGGAATTATCAGCTATGATAGAAGTAGCTACTCTCAGCAATACAATGATGCAGGGACTTCTGACAAAGAATGTTCTCCACCTCCAGAGAAAAAACTGGTGGAGTCAGAATACAGATGGAAGCAGATGATTTTTCACGTGCATATTTGGGTTTAGGTATCAGGGTTTGGGTTTGATAAGATCACTCACAAAAATGAATAATATGGAAATAAGTTTTGTAGGATAATACAGGTATAACCCAGATCAAATCATCTGCCACCACCAGGAGGGGGAAGGAAATGGAGGTGGGGACATAAGTTCAATCCTATAATTTAAGAAAACTTATGTGGAAATTTGTGATTACATGTAATTGGTAAAAAAAAAAAATAAGATCAATCAACCAATCGATCAAAGAGATTTCACTTTAGGTGGCCTATATTCAGAACAGGATGGGGAATTTTGAATTGGCCAATTCATTCTCCTAACCGAACCCATAGCATACCATATAATTTCAAAACCAAAACATTTTTCCTAACTGCTAGTTTTCTCTGTCATGTACTGTATCTCTCCTCCCTTTCATAGTCATACTCTCAGGGAAAGCTGTCTCTACTCATTGCCTCTAGTTTTTCACCTCCCACTCACTTTATAACCCCTCCCAATCTGCCTTCCAAACCTGATCACTCAAATAAAAAAGTTCACTCCGAGTTACTAGTGATCTCTTAATTCTTTTTAACCCCTCACCTTCCATCTTGGAATCAATACTGTGTATTGGTTGCAAGACAGAAGAGCAGTAAGGGCTAGGCAATGGGGGTAAAATGGCTTTCCCAGGGTCACGTAGCTAGCTAGAAAGTGTCTGATGTCATATTAGAACCCAGGACCTCCTGTCTCTAGGCCTGGCTCTCAATCCACTGAGCTACCCAGCTGCCCCTACCAGTGATCTCTTAATTGTCAAAAAGGAATGACCTTTTTTAGTCTTTAACCTTCTTGGCTTCTCTATGGAATTAATACTATTACTCAACTCCTCCTCCTAGATCATAGGTTTAGATTTTTGTGTGTATGTGCAAGTGGAGTGATTGTGTGAGTGATGGACCTTCCTTTGGTAGTTTGTTGAATCTTATGGACTCCTTTTCAAAGTAGTTTTTAAATATATAAAAAAAATAAGATTACAGAGGAAATCATTGTATTGAAACAAAAATACCTTTTTTCCCCCATCCAAATGCACTGACTGAAATTTATCTACAAACTCCCTTGAGGATCTGTTGATACCAAGTTAAGAACTCCTCTTCTAGGTACTCTCCTATCCAGGTTTTCATGCTTTCTCCTGGGTCTCTTTCTGTCTAACTTCTCTTAGGTCTCCTTTAATGGATAGTCATCTTGGTTTCACCCTCTAAGCATGGATACCCCACAATTCTATCAATCTTCTTTTCTCTCTCAGTGAATTCATCAGCTCCCATGTTTGATTATCACCTTGATGCAAATGATGCCTAGATTGATATATCCATCTGCAATCTCTATTGAACTCAAGTCCCATGTCACCATCTCACTATTAAACACCTCCAATTGCTTCTCTATGCAATCTCTCCATCCAGGTACCAGACATACAGAAGTCTGAAAATTTGGAGCTTTCTCCAATGAACAGCTACACCTTTCCTTTCTTTCCTTCCTTTCCTTCCTTACACCATTGTAGGCAACTAAAACATTCCAGAATGTTGCCATTAAGGGAAAAAGATAATCTCGACCCATATTACAGAGTGATTGCTGTCAAACAGGGAGCACCTCTGATCTGATTGCATTTTGGGGTCATAACCATTAGAAGTTACATAAAAGATTTTTAAGAGGCTCTGCATGTCCAAAGTTTGCTCAAAATACACAGAAGGAAAATTGGTAATCTATATTCTATTTCTTCAACCTTTCAGTCTTCACCACTTGCTCCTCCTCCCCTTGCGGATACTGGAATTTTTAGATGTTCTAAGTCTTTATTAGTTTTCCTTTCAAGAAGGAGAAACCTTTCCCAGTTGCCGAATGAAAAGCCCCTGCCATGATAGACAGCTGCCTGGTCATTGAACAACTTCACTGGTTCCCTTTAGTTGTCATCTTGTCCCCCACAGAACACAGCTCAATATTTTATCCATCAGTACAATTTCAAATCATTTTGATTAATACCATAAGCTTCTTAAAATAATCAAAATAAAACACCTCGTGATTAGATCCAATACAAAGTGTGTGATAAAAAGCGCCATTGCCAAAAAAGCAATTCAGCCCCCAAACAGTAATGGGACTATTATGAGCTCTTTAATCTTTTAACCAAAATGAAGCTAATGAAAACCTGTTAAATTTAACAACCTCTTCAGTTTCCTTAAGGTCTATTTATCAACATAAACAACCTTCTACACCAGCCCAGAAAACTCAATTCTCAACTGACTCAGTAATGTTTACTTAATAAAATAGCACAATAAATCTAAACTTAATAAAAAAAAAACTCTCTTGCAATAAAAATTTTAACCACTTGTCACATGAGATTAAAACCAATCAAACACTTTGGTCCCCAAAGGAAGGCTTCTGTTAGATTCCAACTTTTCTTTTCACACAAGAAAAGAATTACAAACATGAGAAAGTCTCAGAATACAGCTCTCTGATCAATTCAGTGACCAATCATACCTTCGAAAGGCCAAGGAAATATTGTTTCCTACCTACTTCTTGGCAGAAGAGAGATGGATTAGAGATGAAGAATGAGAAACACATTTTAAGACATCCATAACCAATATGTTGAAGTGTTTTCCTGATCATAGTTGTTGTTTAGTGTGAAGATAGAATTATCTCTCTTTGTCTATTTTAATGAAATCAATCAGCAGCCTTTAATTCAATCAGTCAAGAACTCAAAGCATCCCTACTTAACCATTAAGTATGAGAGTTCACAAGTCACTTACTGGAGTAAGTGATACCTCCAAAGGCCACTGACCCCTCCCACTCCCACCCACCCCTCACCCCGGGCCAGTGCTAGGCAAATTGGGAAGTGACAGGAAGTGACATTGAGAAAACTGCTTTAAAAAGGCCAGCCTGAGGATTTAGGGACTCTCTCTGCATAGGTGAGCCAGACTGGAGGAGGACTCTTTGCTTCCTTGGATCCTGTGTTGGCTTTCCAGGTGAGTGGCTGAGATTCCTGCCTTGGCATTGGAGGAGGCTGAGTTGGTGGACTTCTGGCTGAAGACTCCATGGGGAGATGGAGATCTGAGGAAGCCTGTGATGGGGTGCTGAGCTGAACTTCACAGGATAAGCTCTTAGAGCTGGTAGGCTTGTTAAGAATCTGTCTCATCTACATTTCCCACTTTCACTCTTTCCACCTCTTTGCAAATAAAAGCTGCTAAAAGTCATTTTGGCTGAAGCTATAATATTTTAAAATTGACCACCATAATATTACTCTATAACTCTCTTGAGTCAAAACCCCAATTTCAATCCTTATATTAGAATGGACTTCTATTTGAGTGGGAGAAGGAGAGGTTGGATTAGTGGATAGTGACAGATCTAAGAAAGAAAAAAAATTCAACAAGCATTTTGTAAGTACCCAGAAGAAAACAAAAATAAATGTTCAGAAGAAGACACAACTCGATTCATTTTCATGGTATGATGAACACCCCAGGGAGGGATCCACTTCAAGTTATCTTGTCCCTGGTCGATGATCTCTGTGAGAGAAGCTGTTCCCCACAGGAGTGAACCAATCCCGGAGAGCAATACTTTTCCATACCCAGTATAAGTGGGGTTCAGAGAGTTTTCCATTAGTCATTAATAAAGTCAATTATAGCATCAAGAATTGGCCCAAGTAAGCCTCTTATGTCCTAAACAAGCCTCTCTGACCTTGGGTCAGAATATTACACCTCATGATTCTAAGAGTTTTAGGATTGGGAAGAAAAAAGTGAACATATTTTGCTTCCACTAGGACCTGGGTTCAAATTCCCTTCTCTTACATGTATTCTTTGTATAACCTCAGAGATTTCATCTGATCATCTTTTTCATTTCAAACTCAACATGTCCAAAATATAATATTAGATTAAAAAAAAAACTCCTCTCTTCCAAACATCTCTAGCACTGATGGGTATACCACCAAGGTACCAATCATCCTGGTTCTAAACCTGTGTCATCTCCAGTTCTTCACTTGCAATCACCCCTCTAATCCAATGTGTTGCCAAGCCCTGTCATTTCTACTTTCACAGAATTCCTCCTATGTGCCCCCTTCATTCTCCTCCCACAGCTGCCACCCTGCTGCAAGCTCTCATCACTTCACTCCTGGACTAATATAATAGCCATGTGGCAGAAATTCCCACCTCAAGTCCCTCTCCTTTCTAGTCCAGACTGCACTCATGATTTGAGCTTTACTCAAAGTGACTTTCCTAAAGCACAATCTGACCCTGTCATACTCATCCTCAATGACTCCCTATTACCTTCAAAATCAAATACAAATTCCTCTGTCTTTTCAAGCCCCTTTAGAACAGAGCCTCTCCCTACTTTTCCAGTTTTCTTATACCTCTATACTCAATGATCCAATGACGGTTGTCTTCTTGTTAATCCTCAAACAATCTACTCATCAATTCAGGCTTTTCACTTGCTGCCCTGAACCCTGGAATGCTCTCCTTCCTTCCTCTCTTCTGCCTCCTGGCTTTCTTCAAGGCTCAGCTCAAATCCTACTTTCTTCAAAAGGCCTTTCCCAATCTCTAAACCACTATGGCCACTAATGGCCTCCCATTGAGATTATCTCCAATTTATCCTGTTTATATCTTCTGTGTATATAGATTTGTTTTACAAGCTGTCTCCACCATTAGATGATGAGGTCCTTGGGGACAGAAACTATTTTTGCCTTCCTTTTTGATCCCCAACACTTAGCACTGTTTGGGGCATATGCTTAATAAAATATTGTTGAGTGACTAAATGAAGGAGTAGAGGCAGTGGCTTCTATGATCCCTTCCAGCGTGGATCTACAAGTCAATGATTCTATGTTAAACATAATATACATTTTTTTAAAAAATCAAACCGTATCAAATAGAAGTCCACATTTTCATCCCTGCTTTTTTTTCTATTTATAATCAAAATGTTCATGATAAAGATAGTCATGGAGAAGGCCCATTATTAGTATTTTAAACTATGTTAAGACCAGCGAGCTTCTTCAAAAGCAATGCTCATTTGGACTGCACTAGGCCATGTCATCTCATCTACATCAACCAAACACTATTTTTGTATGCCTAGTAGGTGCTTGGCACGGAGCAAGGCACTATGGGGAATAAAAAGATTAATAAGACTCTGCATCAAGGAAGGGGCTTTACAGAATGACTGACAGCCCAGCTTCAGCTCAGCAAGAGAAAACATATGGGGAAGTGGCCAATGATGGTCCAGCACCGGATCGTAGGATTTCAGACTTCCAAGGCCAGTTCCTCCAATCCTGTCATTTGACAGAGGATGAAAGTGATATGCAGAGGGGAAAACTGACTTCTTCCCAGTCGTGTGGATCAGATAGAGTCTATATTCAAACTCTGGTGTTCTGACCCCTAATTCATTGCTTTTTTCACAGTGGCAAAAATGTTGCTTTCAAACCGCTGCTCCCAGACTCTGTCCCCTGGCTCTGCGGCCATGCCCACCCCTTTTCTTCCCTAAAATCTTGCACTGGCCTACATTCATGGGCTTCCCTACTGGATTTTCTTTTCTAGTCCTTTGACTTGGGTAGTTGCCTCCAGACCATAAAATAGATCATGGAGAAAGAATGAATAGAACTTGGTGATGGATGGTTAATAAACATGTTATAACAGAAAATACTGAACCTATCAGCAAAAAAAAATTCATGATAGAGTGGCTGGGACCACAGGCATGGAGTCAGGAAGACCTTGATTTGAAGCCTGCTCTCCGTGATTATTAGCTGGGTGACTCTGAGTAAGTCATACAAACTCTCTGCAGCATATTTAAAATGAGAGGGCTAGGCTTGACAGCCTCTAAGGTCCTTGGAAAATTCAAGTTTGTGATTTTGTGATTCAGAAGACCTGGCTTCCAATCCCACTCCCGCCACTTACTACTTCCATGATGCTTAGCAAGTCATTTTATTTCTCTGGATCTCAGTTTCCTCATTTCAAAAATGAGAGGAAAGGGTTAGCCCCATAGAACTTGCCATCCATCTGACACAGTGGAAAAGGGTTTTGAATTTGGAGTTGTACAGTTAGAAATGTCTTGAATCCCTAAAACTACATTACCCAAACTTCCTTTCCGTATTACCCAGAATGCTTTTTCCCTTTGTCCATGGTTGCGTAATGTGGTGAAGAGAGGGGGCATAACTGATTTGCAGAATCCTTCTGTCAGTTAAGGAGTTTAGAATCGCCAACTGTCCTCTTCCCAAGATTCTAAACTCCTTAACTGACAGAAGGATTCTGCAAATCAGTTATGCCCCCTCTCTTCACCCCAGCCATCACGTTTGTATATAGTTTCCTGCAACTCCTCCCTCTCTCTCTTCTTCAGGAGCATGGCTGAAGTTAGTTTAGCACCTTTTTGCTCTAATTTTTTTTATGTTAGTTTATTATTAATAAAACTTTATAAAATTTAATATTTAGTGCTTGTATATTGATTTTAATCTCCACAGAGTAATGAGTTTGAAGACCCAGATCTAGAGGTGGAAGGGCCCTAGGAAGCCACCGAATCTAACTATTTCATTTTACAAATGAGGATTACAAGGATGGTAAGGTCCCTTCTAGCTAGAGCGCTCTAGGATTCTAAGTCAAAGGATAGTCTGAGATTTTCATCTTGAACAGAAGAAATAGGAAAGGAAAGTCAGGATGAAGAATAGGAAGAATAGGATGGAGGTAATGGGGGAGAGAGTGTGGAGAAATATCAGTTATCTGAGTTTAGGTAAGGTAAAACTAAATGAGACATTAAGATAAAGATGTCTCGAAGACAGATGGAATTGCGCATGTGCATTATAAGTGCATCTGTATCTAGAGCGGAGTTTATTAGAAGTGGCCCCTGTAAGATGGCAGGTTAGTCATGCCCCAGGCATTCCATACAAAGTAGGCTAGTATTTCTCACTTAATTTGTCTTCATTACTGAGGATTGTAGAAGGGACCTCAGAGAGTACACCAAGTCCAAATAATTTATGCTTTTCAACAGATTTTGTTGTGTTTGGTCCAAGACTTCTCAGTTCTTGCTTCCTAAGCCCTGAGAAAACTGAGACCCAGAAAGAATGTTCTGGACCCTGGGAGACTACATCTCCCAGGACTCCAGTTAAGTGACTTGTCCAAGGTAGTAATATTTGAAGCAGGACTTCTAATTCCAGAATCATCATTCTTCTTATTTTATGTAAGATCATAAGAATCATAATTAAGAGTTAGAAGGACTTCAGAGGCCATCAGATCTAATTCTTTCCATTTACAGATGAGAAAATAAGAAGGAAGTGAACTGATTTACCCAATATTACACAGAGATTAAGTATCAAAGTTGAGATTTGAATCAAGCTCCTCTGATTCCAAAGATGGTGTTGTTTATTGTGCCTGCTATGTCCTGGGATCTGAGTTCAAGTCCTGACTCTGCCACTTAATTTTGTGAACTTAGACAAGTCACTTACCCTTTTGGAAGCTTAATTTTCTCAGCCATACAATGATAAGGTGGTTGAACTAAACAATCTCCGAGTTTTCTTCCAGCAATAGTGTCATGATCCCATGACCTAAGTAAGATATATTAGGTTCTAATAGGGACTTCCTCATAGGCAATGAAGGTAGCCAATTCCCTCATTTTTCTTCCAGGCTGTGCCTGACAGTAGAATAAGCCCTGGATTTAGAGGAGGAAAACTGGGTTCGATTCCTGGCTCTATCATGTATTGCCTTGAGTATTCTTCATTTATAAGCAAAAAAACTGAGTCCTAGAGAGATGGTATGATTTGCCTAGCTAGGATCTTGGAGCAGAGATGGAATTAAAACCTGAATTTCCTGCCTTCAGTTTGGTCAACCTTGGGTCAGGTACTTTATTTCCTCCAGCCTCAGTTTCTCCATTTATAAAATAAAGATTTGGACTAAATGGCATTTAAGGGTTCTTTCCAGCTCTAGGTCTATAATCCTGAAATCTTCAATATGGTATCTGTACGATGCTTTCCATGGTCTAAGAGTATGCTCTCCTGAGACCCAGGAATGAAAAAATCAGTTGAATGAGAGCTATTGATAACACCCTTTTAAAGATACTAATACTACCTTAATATGAGCATCACAAGGAAAAGAAGTAATGATTAAATTCAACTCAAGCCTCTAAGGAAACAATAATATGGGCCAAGTTCTGTGCTAATTTCTGGATTCTGAAGTCAATTTGATTCACCTACTATGTGCCAGGTCCTGTGCTAGACACTATAGACAGAATGGCAAAATTGAAAAAGAGATCTTGTCCTTGAGGAATTGACATTGTACTATATTCCATGTGTAAAACAGATTCACAGGATCCCAGTGCTCAGATCCAAATGATCATCCTTCGATACTGTTTATTTATAAGTGAGAAACCAAGGCCTACAGTGGTGATCTGACTTCCCAAGAATTCTGAGGAACCTGGGTCTTCCTGCTCCAGTCCGGTGTCCTCTTCTTCCTCCTTTCTTCTCTCCGTATTATTACGTGCAGAAATAGACTCCTCCATGTTAAAGAGGACAAAGAATCTAGCAACCAAACCATTTGAAGAACAAATGAAGGGAATCGATTTTTAGTTGGAGAAAAGCAGACATAAATAGGAACATCATTTCACGTGCAGGAATCTTTCTGGGACATAAGTATGAATTTCAGAGTGTGAGCAATGCCTCTCGGGTGCTCTTGAATACAACACACCAAAGCCCTGCTCCATAGTCTGCCATTGCCATAGACTTATTACCTTATTGTCTCTCTCATTGTGTTCAAAGACAGTCAAGGGGCACAATATGAAATGCCCTAAAAGGAAAAGTAGGTAGCAGAGTGCTTGTTCTGAAGTCAGGAAGATCAATCTTCATGAGTTCAAATCCAACCCCAGATACTTACTAGCTGTATGACCCTGGGCAAGTCATTTCACCTCATTTGCCTCAGCTTCCTCATCTATAGAATGACTTGGAGAAGGAAACCACTCTAGCATCTTCACAAAGAAAACCCCAAATGAGGTCACAAAGAGTCATACATGACTAAAACAATTCAACGACAAAAAAATTACTCAAAAATAGAACTATCTCATTAATTATTTCCAAGTCCCTACTCAAGTATGTACACACACGCGCGCACACACACACACACACACACACACACACACACACATCCTTTTAAACTAGAGAAACCTATTTCCCATAAGTTATCTTTTTCTCTCTCCATTTCAAATCCCCAACTCATAGACAAAGACAAACAATAATATTGCTGGCTCTATAAACAGTCACAATCCAAAGACATGGATAAATATTTAGACAATGTAATGGCTCTGAGAAAGTTCACAGACAGAATCACCTTGGTATCTGGAAAAGTAGAGGAAGTAAGTGGTTAACAGGAATTCTCTCACCAATGGCTCCAACTGCTGACTAGAATTGCAGTCTCATAAACCAGATCTTTTCAAAATGGAATTAACTCAGTTTCTCTCAGACAAATGTTTTACTAAATTTTCTTCAATATTTCCATTTAACTGAGTTTTCCCTCCACAGAATAAAATGTAACCCAGTTCTTATAAGGAATGGAAGACAGTTAAACTCTATGCACAGATTCTCAGATTGTCTTTAACACAAAATTTCTTCTCTACAGGAAAAAAAAAATAAATAAATAAATATATATATATATATATATATATTCTACCAGGATGCTAATGGGTAATCTCTCAAAGATTCTTGTCTCCATGAGAGTTAACTGTCCAAATCTCTTCTACCACTGCCCTACAGGGTCTCTCTTTCTGCTGTGACAAGTAATTCTCTAAGTCCCTCATGGTCTCATTCTCCATAAACAGTTAAATGTAATTGTGTCAAACTATCTCTTCTGACTCTCTCTGAGGTGTCAGTTAGCTGTCACCCTCCAACATTCTCTTCTTTCACTCTCTATTGAAGCTGGGATTATCAAAAAGTACAATGACCTCTTCTAAGGCATATTGTGGGAACGATGCAATGGGTGGGTTGGTGGAAGAGACAACCTCCAAAGTCCTGTCCAGCACAGACTTTAAGCTAGACTCCCTGTCTTGTCTCACCACTTTCCAAGCCATCTTTCCACCTGGTCGTAGGTATGTCCACATCATCTCCCTGCTAAAAATATTCCAGTGGCTTCTTACTTCTTATAGGATAAAATATAAACTCTGATTTTGAATTTAATATCCTCCAGCCTAAATTCTGGAGGAAGCAGGTAGCACAATAAATGGAATGCCAGGTCTGAAAGTCAGAAAGATCTGAGTTCAAATCTGGCCTCAGACATCCATGAGTTTTCTATGGCAGGAAAAGCTTCCGAACAGTTACAGATGTCCAAATGTGGAAGTAGCTGGGAAGCTCAAAGGATAGAGCACTGGGCTTAGAGTCAGGAAGACTCCTCTTTACCAGTTCAAATCCCGCCTCAGACACGTATTTGCTATATGACTCTAGGCAAGCCACTTCATCGTGTTTACCTCAGTTTCCTCATCTGTAAAATCAGTTGGAGAAGATAATGGAAAGCCACTCCAATATCTCTGCCAAGAAAACCTCAAATGGGTCAAGAAGAGTTAAACACAACTGAAATGACCGAACAACAGAAGCCTATCTTTCCAAGATTATTACACCTTAATCCACGTTCCATATTCCATTCATGATTGACCTAGCAGGGTCTTTTTGCTGTTCCTTACTCATGATATACCATCTCTCATCTCCATGTGTATGTGTATGTGTAGATGTGAGGAAGGAGTATATTCCGTACTCCTTCCTCACATCTACCTCTTAGGTAACCTTGGGTTCTTTCAAAGCTTGGCTAAAGCACCACCTCCTACAAGAAGTCTCTCCTGATTCCCCAAAACTTAGTACCTTCCCACGCATATTCCTCTGCAATACCTTCCTATATTTGGTATTTATTTATATGTATACATACATTTCTCCCTATAGAATGTAATCTCTGGAAGGATGTTTCATTTTGTCTTTGTGGAACCTAGTGAAATGTTAGGGACATTAGAGGTAGTTAATAAAAGTTTTGCTGATGCATTGATTGGCTCTACTATTTTTATTCAAGAATAATGACTACAATTGTTTTTATTAAAGAGGACATCAATGATATTTAGTCATGATAAAAAAAAACTGTCAACATATTCACAATAGGCAATGATGGTTTCCCCTTTGAGAGGTTTAGGATATGTCTGTCTCTGTTTAAAGGAATACAATAAATAGAGAAGAATGAGAAAGAAAGTATTAACAGTATCACTGCTGCAAACACTGAATGTCGTTTGTATAACACAGAGGAGGAAATCTTGAGATTGATGTAGCTATAAAATTAACTGACCAAAAAAGCCAAATCTCTGTTTCAGCTCAAGCACTTGGCATTTTATATTTGTCTGTCTGCTTCAAATCGTTAACTTTCAAAGGCGCTGACTGATTATGACTGAAGCCAGCACACCACTCCAGAGGGTCAAGGTATTTCCGTTTGCCATCTTGAAGCAAAAAGGTAAGCAAAATGTTCAAAAGGAGGGAAGAGGGGGAGAGGAAAGCAAAGGTGAAGGAGAAAGGGGAGAAAGATGTAACAGAGATGAGAGGGAAGGAGGGAGGAAAGAGGAGAGAGAAGAGGAAAGAGGTAAATTAGATGGGAGGAGGAGAGGGAAGAATGTGAGAAGGAAATAAATAAGCAGGAAAGAAAAGAAAGGAGAGGGAGGGGAAGGAAAGATTCATGGGGAAAGGGAAAAATGGGAGAATAGAGGAAAGGGGAAGACAACAAGGGGTAAAGATAACTTGATATTCTTGAAAGAACATTGAATGTAGAGACACGGATACTGGGTTCAAATTGGCTCCTTAATTTTATGGCCTGAGAAAGTCCCTTCTGTTCTCTAGAATTCAGTTTTCTCATATGTAAAATGAAGGGTAAATCTATCTTTGACTTGGGTACAATGTCTATCGTTGTTAAACACATTTGGACCAAATATGGTCAATGTATAGAGGTTGTGTAGGAAGATGGGTAATTATATTAATTGAAGTCTACAGTTCATAGGACCATTAGTTTCCACAAAATTATAAGATTATAAATTTTGTGTATATGTGTGTGTGTGTGTGTGTGTGTGTGTGTGTGTGTGTGTGTGTGTGTGACAGAAATTAATCTTTGGAAAAAGAAATTAGTGGAACTTAAATTCTATCTCCTACAACAAAAGGTAGCTAGTTACTCAGTACCATATTAGCCCGAATATAATATGAACCCCCCCATAGAGTATGATCCCAAGTATTTTGAAGGGTAACTCAGAAAGAGGAAACACCATTTTATTTTGTCCTTTTAAATACAACTTTCTTTTAACATGTGACTAATGCAGACACTTTATATTCAAAGTTTTTTCAAGGTCCTGAACAAGTTAAATAAGTTTTAGTGCCAACACTTTTATTAAATATGTATTACTTTTATAGATATTTGTGAGAAACTCTCTCTCAATATTTAATCATATTCTCCTTCCTCTTCATCGCCATCACTGTCTTCTTCCCACAAAACACCATCTTCACTACCATCGAATACTGTTTGATATGTAACATTTTTTAAATCCAAGCACAATGGACTCAGTAGAGATTTTGTCCCAAGCGGTTCTGATTCAGTTCCCTAATACACTGACCAATGATTTCTTTATTTTCCCTGATGGAGTAAATTCATGGTTTCCGGCCAACATCCACTCATTATATTCTTTCCTCAAATGATCTTTGGATGGTATATTAATGACTACATCTAACACTCGTGATTGCAATGTCATTCCTCCCAGAATAACAACAAGGTCTGTGCGCAGTTCAGCAATTCTCTTCTTCACATTTTCAGTCAGATAACCCTTGAACACATCCAGTATGAGCATTTCTCTCTGATGCAGTAACACACCTGGACACCTACCAGAGACCACATTCAAACAATCTAACCCAAGTTCTTCATTCATTCATCCCTTTTCCTGCACATGAAAAATCGCTCCTGATGGTAATTTTTCCTTAAGTAATGTTTTACGCCTTAAAATTATGCGAGGAATCAGTTTTTGCCCATCAGCTGTGACTGCGAGCATCATGGTCATTCTAGTTTTCTCATTTCCGGTAGCTTTAATCAACACTGATTTGGCACCTTTTGTATTAACAGTGATGTTTGATGGAATATCAAAACAAATAGGTATTTGGTTGGCATTTCCCATGTGCCCCAGGAGCTAGCCATACTTTTAGTGTATGCTGAGGTGCACAATACACAACTTATGGTTTCAAAAATGGAAGTGCTCAAATATAGTGTGAATGCGACTTTCAAAGGTACATATTGGGGGAAAATGTCATATTATATTCGGGCTAATACAGTAATCGGTCAAGAAACAGATATTTAGATAGCCCAGGCTATGTTCCAGGTACTATTAGGTGCTGCAAATATAAAGACAAAAAGGAAACAATTGCTGACCTCAAGGAGCCTCCATTCTATCCAGAAAGATAACTTGAGCACATATAAGGAATAGATATTCACCCATATTTGATGAGTAATTGCCCTCATTTTCATCCCTCAGTTCTAAAAGCTTCAATATTTCTTTATCTACTAATTCCCTTTTTTACTCACTTCAAACATTTCCAAGTCTCTCTCTTCCTTAAAAACGTTTACTAGACCCTACTAGCCTCTCAAGTTATCATCCTATATCTTTAATCCCTTTTTTTAATCTAATCTAGGAAAAGCTGTCCTCCTTCATTGCTTGTTTCCAGTACCTCTCTTCTTAATCCTTCCTTGATCTTTTGTAATATTTTTAATTTTATTTTTTTTCATTTTTTATTGTCATGCAAAACACACTTCCATATGGCTCATTGTTGTAAGAGCAAAGTCGTACATAACCCAGACTCCAAAATAAAACCAAAAATACACTAATGTGAAAGACAACTCCAACAGTTCTTTCTCTGGATGTGGAGAGCATTCCCCAACATGAGTCTTTCAGGATTGTCCCAGTTGTTACATGCCTGAGAGTAGCCAAGTTTTGTGATATTTTTTCTAACTTCATTCTTTTTCTTCAAATTTTCAAATTTTGTCAAATTTGCCAAATGAAGTCCTACTAGCAAATCTGAAGTTTCTTGTTCTCTGCTTTATTTGATGCTATTGATAAAGGATACTCTTTGTCTCATTGGTTTTTTATGATACTACTCTATACTGCTTGTTCTCCTACGTGTCTGACTGTCTTTGGCTCCTTTCCTGCTTTTTATCATCCATATCACATCTATGTCCACATCTATGGGTGTCCCAGTATAATTCCATCCTGGGAAATTTTGTCTTCTTTCTATATACTCTCTCCAATTGGCTGCATCAGTTCACAAAGGTTTAATTATTATCTCTAAGCAACTAACACATCGATCAAAATATCCAGTGCAGTCTCTCTCCTGAGCTTCAGTCTCACACTTGGCCACTTGAAACTGGATGTCTGTGACATTTCAAACTCAATATAAACCAAACTGAACTTATTATTTAAAAAAAAAACAAAACTCCTTTCCCTCTTCAAAATTTCCCTCTCTGTGTCATAGGCACCTCTATCATCTCCAAAATCCTCGATTCATTTGTTTGGAGCTGGTCTAGATTCCTCAGAGGTATCCAACCAGTTGTCATTTCTTGCCATTTTTAACACCATTTCATTTCTTAAATTGGACTCTTTCTCTCTACTTACACAGACACCATCTTAATTCGGGTCCTTATCATCTATCACTCAGGATATTTGAACAATACCCTAAATGATCTCTCTGACTTAAGTCTTTTTCCACTTCAGTCCATCCTCTACACTGCTTCCAAAGTGATTGTCTTCAATAATATATTTGACCATTCATCGCACCCCTTTCAATTAGCTCCTATTGCAGCTAGGAAAAGCTTAAGCTCTTTATTGTCTTTAGGAAAATTATAGACTCCTCCATTGAGCTTTAAAATTCTTCAAAATCTAGCCTCAACCTATTTTTCCAGCCTCCATGGATATTCTCCTTCATATACTCAGTGATTCAGTCAACTGGCCTTCATTCTGTTCCTCACTCATGGTACAGCTTCTCCCAACTCCATGTCTTTGTCCTGGCTAACCCCTATGTCTGGAATGCAATCCTTCTTTTTTACCTCCACATTACAGTCTTCTGTTCTTTAAAGAGCTATAGCCACTTGTATATCCTTTCCTGATTTCCCCCAAGTGCTAGTGTCTTCTCCCCTGCTAATTTGTATTTATTTGTATTTATTCTCTCACTTTTGGTCTTTCTCTCCACCTCCCTCATTCTCTCTATCCTATATATCTCTCTGTCTCTCTCTGTGATTCTCTCTCTCTCTCCATTTCCCTCCCTTCCTCTCTTCTTTCTCTCTCTCTTTCATTTTCTCCTTCTCCCCTCCCTCCTGATCTTTCTTCTTCTCCCTGCCTCCCAGTACATATATGGATATGGATAAATATGGATGATATAGTTGTAGATTTACATTGAGGAAGTTAGTTCTCTTGAATCCAAATACAATACCTTAAACTGATCATTTTAAGTGCTATTATTATTGAATCTATCCCAAAATGTTAGCCTGTCAAGATCTTTTTAGACTTTTCCTCTTTATCCTATTTTTCTTTAAAACCTTATTTTTGATATATTTTATTCTGTACTGCCTTCATTGTCATATATATATATATGTATATATATGTATATATATATATATATATATATATATATATATATATATACCTCCTCTCCTCTAACCTGTGAACCACCCCTTGAAATATTTTTAAAAGAAAGTTTTAAAAAGTTGTATAGAAAATCCAACTAACAGGCCAATTCTGTCTGACAGTATATATAAATATTTCATATCCATATCCTATGCAAAGAAAGGAGAAAGATAGATTTTCTTCATGTCTCTTCAGGACCAAGCTTATTGACTTTTAAAAATGCAGAATGTTACTCTTTACCCCTCATCCTTTACCCTTCCTGTTCCTGGGGAATAAGATACACCCTTCAAGAGGCATATTCTAGTCAACTTCAGGATCACCAAAAATTTAGGAAAATTTACGAGATTAAATTCACTTTCTTTCCTTGGGGTCCTGGTGTACCTTGTTTTTCATCTATCTTTGGCATTTACATATGGACATCTGAAACCATAAGTGCTATTGCTGACTCCTTTCAAGGATTTATCTACACCGAATTCCTGGCCATCACATCTACTAGTCTTCTAGTAGTCTTACATGTAGTATCTAAGGCTAGTAAAGAAATATGAAAGGTGTTTCTTCCTTTTGCCCTTCTTTTTCAGTTTAAAATTATTTTGATTAGATTTGCCAAGACACAGGCTAACACATTCCTACTAGTCCCTGTTAGGGAGCATTTCTTCCCAAGCCAAGAATTTTTTTAACCCTTAACTTTGTCTTAGAATCAATACTAAGTTTCAATTCTAGGGCAGAAGAGTGGTAAGGGCTAGGCATTTGGGGTTAAATGAGTTGCCTAGGGTCACACAGATAGAAAGTGTCTGAGGTTAGATTTGAACCCAGGACCTCCTAATTCCAGGTCTGGCTTTCTATCTACTGAGCCACCTAGCAGTCCGTCAAGCCAAGGATTTTTAAGCTATGGTTCAGAAACTCAAATTTTCTTTCTCAACCTCTAGCTTCTTAATCAGATACACATTCCAAAACCTTCCTTTATCTTCTGATGATCAGCAATAATGGAAATGGTGGCTGTACTACTAAGGTATTATGTTTCTTACCCAATCATTCATTAACCCTACCAATGCTTCCAAGACACTTTCTAGTAGTATTACGGGTCAACAGAAATCAACCAAAATGTGTCTATCACAATCATGTAGTTTCACAAACCTCAGGAAATTCTATCATTGCTTGGATGCATGCCCTGAGAAAGTAGACAACTGATCGATTCTTATGTCCAGGTGACAAATGTCCACCTTGGAAGCCTTCAGCAGGGAGTCATCAGCCATCACTACTCATCCCTTCTTCCTTTTCTCATTACTGAATGATCTCTCACCTAAAGATACCTTTGGATCT
Source organism: Gracilinanus agilis (assembly GCF_016433145.1). Taxonomy (NCBI): domain Eukaryota; kingdom Metazoa; phylum Chordata; class Mammalia; order Didelphimorphia; family Didelphidae; genus Gracilinanus; species Gracilinanus agilis. The sequence continues at coordinate 504,254,038 of NC_058133.1, read as the reverse complement.
CAAATATCATTCCTTGGAATCCAATCAGCTATCATTCTCCTCAGAGGTCCATCTACCTCCATCTGGGGGAAAAACTTATATCTATGGCTTAGCTTGAAGGGCTCTAGGGTCATACTTCCTCCCTTTCTCCTCTCTGGCATTCTTATTCTCTTTACACTCCTGACCCAGGTTAATATTTTTTCTTATCACTTCAGATCTCTTATTTTTGTCTTTGTAATTAAACCCTTCTGCCATTTTTGTAAAAGGACACATTGTTCTCCCTATTAGTCTCTGGAAAAGAAAAGTCTTCCTTGAATCTCTTGATATTGCCTTCTGGGAGGGATAAAAATCTACATTTTGATTATAAATAATAGTTACTTGACTTTGGCAAAACTACACCACTGAGATTTCTGTGCAAGTCACTGCAAAACTGAATCCTTGTTCTCCTGTCTAGCTGAAGGTGAGATCAAATCTCGCTCCTTTGAAGTCTTTCTACTAACTTCTCTGGAAAACTCCTATAGTAAAAAGTCCATTAAAATGCCTGGATCATTATCACATCATCTGTGAAGTTGGTTTTTTAAACCTTAATGTAGAACTTTACATTTTCCCCTTTTAAGTTGCATTCAATTTAGCAGGACAATCTCACCTCTGAGGATTTTTTTGGATCCAGACTCAATCATCTGATGTACAGTCATCCCTCGCTATATCGTAGTTCACTTATCGTGACTTCACTGTGTCACAGGTTGGGTTTTTTTTTTATTAAATTAAATTTAATTTAAATTTAAAAAATTAAAATAAATTATATATGTATATACATGTCTAATTCTATATCACAGTTTTTACTATATTGCAGGATTTTGTGGATGAATACCATACTGTACACAATGGAAATGTACAAATGGAAATGGAAATCACTACTGCTTGCACAAGTTTTTGCCAATGTGAGATTGTACACTTCCGGATGATAGAATGAAAGACAACCAGCCGCAGTGCTGTGTTCTATATCCTGGGTGCTAATTGGCTCAGTGACTGTAGCATCAGTCTTTTTGCTCTCCTGCTATTTTGCAGATTTTCACCTATCTTGGGGTCTCTGGAAGGTAATTCCTGCAATAGATGAAGAATCCCTGTATTAGTTATTTCTCCAATTTGTGACAAACATGTCTTTATCTTAGTTCAGTCATTTTTCAGTCATGTCTGATTCCTCATTTGGTATTTTCTTGGCAATGATACTGGATACGGTTTGCCCTTTCCTTCTCCAGCTCATTTGACAGATGAAGAAACTGAGGCAAACAGGATTTTTCCAAGATCACATTGCTAGTAAATCTGAAGCCAGATTTGAATTCAGAAAGACTCATCTTCCTGATTTCAAGCCCAGTGCTTTTTCCACTTCATTTCCTAACTGCCTATAAGCCACCACAATAGGGTGAAGGGAAGACAATGAGCTAGTGACCCCAATATGTGATAGGGTTATCATGAGTCAGTCACTTAATCTCTAAAGCCATTAGGCATAGTGAGAATAATAGGAGATCCAAAAAAGAGGTGCTCAGTTCTCACCCTCTTCTCACTCACTCCCAGGGTCCACAGAGACAACTCTTACATGTGACACTATTAACACTTATGGTGTCCACAGTCATTGGCATCAGGTAAAATTACAAGGGAACTTGCTAATGTTGGTTCAGAGCTTCAGTTAGAATATCTTCCTGATCGTATCGCCATCAAAAGATGGGAATGATCATATATTTTTCTTCTGCATTTCTACTCCCACAGTTCTTTCTCCGGATGTGGATAGCATTAGGTTTGGTTGTTAAAAGATCACTCTATTGCAAATATGATTAATATGGAAATAGGTTTTGAACAATGACACATGTATAACCCAGTAGAATTGCTTGTCAGCTCCAAGAAGAAGGAGGGAAGAGGAGGAAGGAAAAATGAATCATGTAACCATGGCAAAATATTCTAAATAAATAAATTTAAATTTAAAATATATAAAATAAAATAAAGCAGTCAACCAACTAAAATTAAAAAAAAGGAATAGAATATGTTCACAAAGATTCCTGAGGTCATGCATATCTAGCTAGACTTGTTCTAAAAGTAGAAAGTGGTGAATTGAAGAATGTAGGAGCCTTTAGTAATCTATGTTCAACAGTGGTCCTTTGACACATATTTACATCTTGCCTTTTGTGAGTGTCCTGCTTCTTTGGTGGGTCAATTGATAATTAAGTGTCCTAGGTCACTTAGTATGGGAAGAATCCCTCTTTCAGTTGTCAGGCCCTCTTATATATAATAATTCAGTCCCAGGCTCGAGACACTTAGCAGAACCCTGGCTGCTCTTATATGCCAATGCATTAGAATAAAGACATAGCTCCACTCCTCATTAGGAGAGCATCTTTGTCAAAAAAACCCCAAAGGGGATCACAAAGAGTCTGACCTGACTGAAACAACTGAAGAGCTGTTGGAAATGGGACTCAGAAGTTATTATTCAGGCACACGTGTTCCTGGCTTGCCGTTAAAACTTTCAGGACCTGGTCCAGGTTACAGAATCAAACAGGTTTCCATCACTCCTTCAACTACAATCAGTTGATCAATCAACAAACATTTGTCAAAGAACTACTCTTCTGCTAGGCTCTTAGAGATATAAGACAAAAAAAGAAAATAGCCCTTGTCCTCAAGGGGCTCATATTCAATTGAGAAAGACAAACATGTCCATATAGAGGCTGAAACAAAATAGATGCAGAGGAATTTGGGTGAGGGGGGAGGTACCAGAATCTGGTAGACTCCTGTAGAATGTGGTACCCATGCTGAGTCATGAAAACAAGAAATACTGAGAGGCAGAGGAAAGGGAGAGGTGTATTTCCAGCATAAGGATGGGGGTTTGAATGTTGTGTGAAGAATAGCAAACAGGTCAGTTGGACTGGACTTGGACCTAGTGTTTGGTGCTTTCATCCTTTCTGCTAACCATAATTTCCCCATCAAAGCATAAGAAAGGCATCTTTGGGATTGTTGAGTATAATGACTTCATTTTACCCATGAAATGAAGGTATGTGCCCAGCCCATATATCTGAATTCACCCAGGCTCTTTGATTTCATCCAATTATCTCTCTCTTCCAGCATGCTGTCTCTCCTACCAAATTCTGCCTCCCCACCCTAAGAACACATCTATCTCCTACTGCAGTAGCTGAGACATCCCAAATGGGGGTCAAACATCCATTCTGAACAATCTCAATTCTTCCTCACTTCTCTTTGTCTGTATCTGCTTGACAACCTGTTGCAAAGAGGGCTTTGCCAAGGGCTCAGCTTTTACTTCTCCTACTAAGACCACCTTTATCCAAAAGCCTTCTGTGTTTCTCCTCCCTCTCTCCCCAAACCGGCTTGGGCAGTGTCCCAGATCACTAGTTGGGGACTTTCACTCCCACTTCCTGCTTACCCAGTAAAATTTCCCAAGCCCTGGCCACATGGCTTCATTGCTCATTACCAGTCTGGCTTTTCTCTTGCTCATCCCTTCCCCACTGGCCACTGAGTTGGAAAGCATAGCCTTGCCCTGCAGGCTTGGACAAAACCCTCCCATTAGACTATAAAGAAAATGAATTAAGAAAAACAGAAAATTACTATGTATGATATGGGAGCCATTTATTTTTTATGCGAACCCACTAAATGCATCATTATTCTCCCACATCTCAACCTCGTGAATCATCTGTCCCTAAAATGACACGTGTATGATGAAGTTGTGCAGGAGGCATATGGCATTAACACCCAGTGATCAATCTCCCTTTCAGCAGTGGCCCTTCTACAAAGAATGGGGCATTTTTCCCATTCTATTTTATTACAATATTAAGAGTAATTGTAATTTCTACAACATTTATCAAGTCCCAGAGCAATGCTGGGAGGCAGGTGGCATCAACCCAATTGTGGCCATTACCCTTTGTTAGAGCTTGGAAGGAAATGAGCTTCTAGAGGTGGAGGGGGGAGGATTGGAATTGGGGGATATTTTATAATTTTGTCTGTGGCAAGGCCTTCAATAACTACTGCTATGACTACATGTTACAATATGCTTTTTCCTCTTTTGTCTTAGCATCCCCTGCACCTAGCACTGTGCTGACATGCAATAGGCCGTTACATCTATACCTTTGATTGATTATGTCTATACCTTTTCCCCTGATTCTGAAGAATCAGAGGAAATAAAGTCAAGACCTAATTCAACTATTTGCTACCCCTGTGACTTAATCTTTGAGCCTCAATTTCTTTATCTTAATACAATTAGGAAAGGGCTCATTCTGGAGTCAGAGGACCCAGGCTCAAATCTTAAAGTTTTCTGACTATGTGACCTTGTTGCATCACTTTATATCCCAGACTCTAGTTTCCTCATCTATAAAATAAGAGGGTAGATTTAAATGGTTTCTGAGGCCCATTTTAGCTCCCAATCTATTATCTTTATAATCTATAAAGTGGAGAAAATAACTTTAATTCTAATATATATAATATTTCCAAGGTTTAGAAAGTATTTTCTTTATGACAGGTGTATGACTATTGCCGTCATACAGAACAGGGAGCAGAGGGTGGTTAATTTGCCCAAGGACACACAACTAAGCATAGCATAGTTGGGAATCAGACACAAGACGTCTGACTCAAAATTCAGTGTTCTTTACAAAAGAATTACTCTGCTTTGGTTATGTTCCTTTTTAGTGTGAATTTTAGTATTCAAGTCTTGTATCCAATTTGAGCTTATTGAGGAAAAAGGTGCAAGATGGTAGGTCAAACCTAACTCTTGTCTAAATAATTTCCAGTTTTCTCAGCAATTTTTGTCAAATGAAGAGATTTTGCCCCAAGGAATTCATATTCTAAGATTTATTGATTTAAGGTTTGTTGAGTTAAATTGTTTCTAATTCTTCCCTATCAAGTCTGTTCTACTAATCTAACCACATTGCTCTGGGATAATATTGGTATAGGCCACCTAAAAATACTCTATTATCCTATAATTCTATTGTCTATTATCCTCTGAGCTCTCTGAACCTCAGTTTCTTCATCTGTAAAATGAAGAGACAGAATTCAATGACGTCTGTGGTCCCTTCCAGATCTATATAGCCTACAATCCCAACAACATCCAACTCAAATCCAATCAGAATATGAGTTAATTTTGATGTACCTTAAACTCTCTTTGCATTCACAAAGACAACAAGAACCATGAAACCTCAGTTAAGGTCAGTATTATATGGAGGTGGAAAAAGTAACCAATGATAGCCAGGATGAATAAGGAAGTACCAGAAAATGCTTTAGACCCTTTCCCATCCAATTCCAGGCAAAAAAAAAAAAAAAAAAAAAAAAAAAAAAACAACAAACCAAAAAGCCTCTCTCTCATCAATGCATGGGATCCTCCTATTAATCAATAAATGAGCATTATTAAATGTCACTATGCTAAAGAGATACCACGGGTAGTGGAGAAGCAGTCTCAAAACCAGAAAGACCTAGATTTAAGACTCACCTCTGATGTACATCAGAGGTGACCATTAGCAAATCATTTAAACTCTCAGTGCTCTAGATAACTCTAGAATTCTAAATAGTATAAAGGTTGCCAATGTGTAAAGTTAGAAGAAGTGTCCTCACCTGGGAGTCTTCTATACTAATGAAATCAACGGTCCAATCTCTAACCCTACTATGGATCAAAAGACTCAGATAGGTACATACATACATACATGCATACATGCATACATATAGAGAGATAGATGCGGGAATGATGGACTGGTGAATGGATAGATAAGGAGTTATATATAAAATAAATAGATAGATAGATAGATAGATAGATAGATAGATAGATAGATAGATAGATAATAGATAGAAATGAAACAGTTCTTTGATATCCACATCCAGAGAAAGAATTGTGGGAGTAGAAACACAGGAAAAAAACATTTCCTTGATCACATAGTTCAAGAGGGACATGTTTGGGAATGTAGACTCTAAATGATCATTCTATTGCAAATTTTAATAAAAATGGAAATAGGTCTTAATCAATGATACATGTAAAACTCAGTGCAATTGCTTGTTGGCTATGAGAGGGGGAGGGAAAAATATGAATCATGTAACCATGGGAAAATATTCTAAATTTATTAATTAAATAAATAATTTTTAAAAAGAAATGAAACAGTTCTTAACATCAAGGAATGTGCATTTAGTTTCATGGGGATTGGTTCCAACATAGAGAATTTTATTAAGGAAATAAGTCCAAGGAGGGCTTAGCCTTGCCTTTTCCATTCTCAGTTTTTAAAAACAAAAAAATCTTCAAGGGAAAAGGAAAACTTTATTTTAAGTATCTCTCATCTATGCAAAACATCTCATTCCACAAAGCAATTTCCTCATAACACTGTGGGTTGAATAGTACCAAATGGTATTTTCCCCATTTTCCAGATGAAAGAACTAAGGCACCATGAATGAAGTAGTTTGCTCAAGGTCACCTGACTAGTCTGTGGTGAATCCATGACCTGAATCCAAATCTAGTGAATGTCTTCCATGCTGGACTGCTACTGTCTTAAGTCCCCAGCAATTCATTGTCACTGAATTGATTATATTTCTTTCCTCTGTAATATTTTCCTGAAACTCATTTCTGCCACACAGAACATTTCTTATTTAAAGCAAGCCTGAGGTTATTTAGAGGGGAAGCCCAGAAAAAAAGAGCAAATCATATGGCTTACATGTCTCCCTAATTTTTATCGTGATGTAGTCAAATGCAATATAATTCAACAGGTATGTAGTACCTAGAGAAGGCAATAAGACATCCTAGATGAAATAAGATATTCATCACATACACCAAAATATTCATAGAATCCCCTTTTTGTGGTAGCAGAGAACCAGAAAGTTGATGTCCATTGATTGGGGAGTGACTAAACAAGTTGTAGCATGCAAACCTAATGGAATATTGATGTGCTATAGAAACCATGAATATGGTGAATACAGATGATCATAGGAACTCCTTGAATTGGTAAAAAGTGAAGTTATCAGAACCAAGTAAATAATATATGTGGGTGCTATATATAATATATATACATATATATGATGACTACAACAATGTAAATATAAAAACAGTAAAATCAAACAATAGAACATTATGAGGTTATCAGGAGAAAGTTGGACCATACAGATGAGATTAGAGAATGAATCTTCCTCCTTCCCTTCTTAGCAGTGGTAGGCAACTAAATAAATGCTAAATTTTGTTTGTGTATGAGTTAGTTTTGCATAATTTTTTTCATTGGCTTTATTCTATGTTATAAGGAATGGTTCTAGGTCAGTGATGGGCAAACTTTTTAAAGAGGGGGCCAAAGGAAAGGAAATACTCATCTGTCAGTCTGTTTCTAAGGCAACTCTTTCGAAGTTTCATTGTATTGTATCCTACTCATTGTATTCATCAGATTAGGAATAATGTTGCACAGCTGGATAGAACATTTCAGGGGACCACATCTGGCCCATGGGCCATAGTTTGCCCATCACTGTTCTAAGTAGTTGGAGCGATGGAAGGAATATTTCAGAAAATGTAGGTGATAGAAAAAGAAAAGATTCTAGTAGTTTTTAAAGGATAAAATAAGGTTAAAGAGCTAGGATAAAATTAAATTATGAGTGTAAAGGGTAGAATTATGTTTGGTTGGACTGAATATTAAAAAAGGGTTGGTTGTTAGGAATTGAATAAATATCAATTCTAAAATGATTTTCTAGCAATTTATTTATAAAATATAGGAGCGAGTGAAATTAGAGAAAATCAGAAGAGAGGATAGGGTAAGGTAACTAACCTAACACACTAAGTAATTCGCTCCAGCCCCTGACTCAACCAAGGCAGGGTTAATTAGTCCTCAGCCAGAGAAGCCTCAGCCTTGAGCCTAGAGCTGAGGGCCGAGGGCCCAGGGGTGAATAAAGAAAGGCTTCAGTCATGAAGCCTTTCTTAAGAGGAGAATCCCTTCAAAACAATCCAAGAAGGAGTCAATTCTTTTCACTCACCACTTGTAGTTCTAAGGAGAAATATAAAGCAGTCCAAGGTCCTCAGCCAGTACTTCCCCAGGTCCAGTTCAAGGCTGAAGAGGTGAAGAACTCCCTAACAGGAAGTTGTCACTCTCTTTTAAAGGTACTTCTTTTGTATCACTTTCTGTGCCTTCCTCTACTTTAAGTATATCAATCACTACCAAGGCTTTGTTTGGGACTACCCACAGGGCAGTCAGTCAATTCTGATTCATCACCCACTCTTGCACACGTGGGTCACAGAACTCCCCCACTTGAAGATTAAGTGGTAGTATTTACACTTTTGGTGATTAAATCTAAAAATAGGAAGGGTAGAATTAATCGCATCTTCACATGAGGAAGCTTTTAATGTCAGAATAAAGAAATTTGTTTTTATCTTGTAAGAAATATTGTTGTTGGCCAGTCATGTCCAGTTCTTCCTATGCCAATGAACCATACTTTCTATGGGTGGGTTTTTTCTATCAAAGACATTGGAGTGGTTTGCATTTCCTTTTCCAGGGGATTAACAGAAGTTAAATGACTTGTCCAGGGTCACACAGCAGTTAAGTATCTTAGATCATATTAGAACTCAGATATTTCTGATTCTAGGCCCAGTGCTTTATCCACTCAACCACATGGCTACTCTCCTCTTGTAGACAATAGGAAACCACTTCAGGTTTCTGAATTAGGAGTGAGGGAGAAGGATGTTATTTGACATTTTTATTCCAGATAGATCTCTGATAGCTATGTGAAGAATGGATTGAAGAAAGAAGAACCTATAGGCAGGAAAATTGATTATTAGAAGTCCCATAGTATAGGCAAGAGGTGAAAAAAAATGCCTAAACTAATTTGGTAATGGAGAGAATTGAGAAGAAGGGTCAATTTTAAAAAATGTATATTGGTAGAATAAATATAATTTAGTAACCAAATGGCTGCAAGAAAGAAAAAAGTTCTAAATAATTCAGATTTTGACACTTTATAACTAGAAAGGTGATAGTATCCACAAAAGAAAAAAAATTGTTTTTTAATACATTCTATCTGCTTCCATTTTATGGGTGAGTTCATCCCATTTATATTCACAGCTATGATTACTACCTGTGTATTCCCCTCTATTTCGACTTCCTCTAATCCTAATCTTTCTTCTTTAATTCTTTCCCTCCTTTCCAGTGTTTTGCCTTTAGTCAGTCTCCCCTCTTCCCTCTCCTCATATTAATCTCCTTACCACCACCTCTCTTCTTATTCCCTTCTTACTATAGGGCCTTTTGATCACCCCCCACTTCTCCCTCTCTTGTATTACTTCTTATTACTCCCTCTTGTATTACTCCTCTCCCCAGTACCCCATTTCCTATTCCCCTTCAAATTCTGAACTATAGTGTAAGATACAATTCTCTACCCCAATGAATTTGGCTGTTCTTCCCTCTCTGAGCCAAATCCAAAGAGAATAAGTTTTAAGTGTTACCTGTCACCATCCTCTTCCTCCCTTCCATTGCACTGATCTTCTCCCCACTTCCTGTACTTCTTTATGTGATATATTTTACTCTATTTTACTTTCCTTTCCCCATTTATCTTAGTATTATCCTCTTTTTCACCCCTAATTTTTTGACATCATCCTAAACAGCTTACTACCACAACCTCTATGTATACTTCTTCTGACCACTATGATAATGATAATAATTTTTAAGAGCTATAGGTATCATTTTTCCATATTGGAATATAAGCCATTTGACCTTATTGGAACCCTTAAATTTTTTTTCTCTTTCTTATTTACCTTTACATGCTTCTCTTGGATTTTGTATTTGGGTCTCAAATTTTCTGCTTATGTATGGTCTTTTCTTTAGAAATACTTGAAAATCTTCTATTTTATTAAATTACCATACTTTTCCCTAAAAGAATATAGTCATTTTGCAGGGTAGGTGATTCTTGATTGTAAACCCAGTTCTCTTGTCTTCCAGAATATCATATTTCAAGCCTTCTGGTCCTTCAATGTGCAAGCTGCCAGATCCTGTGTGATCCTGACTGGGGCTCTATGATATCTGAATTGTTTCTTTCTAGTATTGTAGAAATTGTAGTATTTTCTCCTTAGCCTGGGAGATCTTGAACTTGGCTATAAAATTCCTGGGAATTGCCATTTGGGGATTTAATGCAGGAAGTTAACTGTAGATTCTTTCAATACCTATTTTATCCTCTTGTTCAAGGATATCAAAACAGTTTTCTTGGATAGTTTCCTATGGTATGATATCTAGGCTTTTTTTGTCATAACTTTTGGGTAGTCCAATAATTCTTAAATTATCTCTTCTGGATCTGTTTTCCTAGTCAGTTGTTTTTTCAATGAGGTATTTCATATTTTCTTCTATTTTTTCATTCTTTTAATTTTGTTTTATAGTTTCTCAGTGTCTCTTGAAGTCATCAGCTTCTAATTGTCTAATTCTAATTTTTAAAGATTGAATTTCTTCCATGATCTTTTGATTCTCCTTTTCCATTTAATCCATTCTTCTTTTCAAGTAATTCTTTTCTTCCTTTGACCATTTTTGACTCATTTTCTAGTTGGTCAACTCTGGCTTTTAAAAAAAAACTGTTTTCTTGTTTTAATTCATGTGCCTCTGTTTCAAGATGACCTATTTTTCTTTTTAAGCTATTGTTTATTTTTTCCCCATTTTTCTTCAGTCTGTCTTATTCAACTTTTGAATTTCTTTTTGAGCTCTTCCAGACAAGAATCCAATTCCCTGGATTTTTTGAGGTTTTGCTTGTAGTTCCTTGGATTCTGTCATCTTCTGGTTCTGTTCTTTGGTTTTTATCCCCATAGAAGCTTTAATCACTACCTCCTTATTTTTCTCCTATTCTTTACTCATTTTCCCCCTGTATGCTGTAAACTAGCCTCTCTATTGTTTTACTGGACTAGGGTGTTTGAGTTGCTCTGCTCTGGAGGAAATCTTTGTCTTCTGTCTCCTTTCCTAGTATACTGGATTAGACTGGTTGAGAGGATCCACTGAGCTACTCTGCCCTGAGGACAAATCTTTAGCATAGTCAGTTGCCACAGAGGCTGAGGGTACACAAACAGATGCCTGCCCCAAGTTCCTCCCTGCCAGCCACTGTCAGAGCCTTGAAACTCACGTAGTGGATCTGAGATGCTCTGTCATGGGTTTCTGCCCCTCTCCTGGAATCCCACAGCCACCCCATATCTAATTGCAGGTCTCAGTGCAATAGGTAGGGGAGAAGGGTTCAGCTAGCCCAGTCTATTTTCAGTCTTTTCCTTATAGTGTGGAAATTGACTCCCTCTATGCCTACCTTTCAAGTTGTGTTCAGAAGGAGAGTCCCGTGACTCCATCTTGTTGTTAGATTTGTATTTCTGTCTTTTTAAGTGCTTTTTAAAGATGTGTATAGAAGGATAGTCGAAGAGGTTTCAGCTTTTGCTGCTCCTAATCCACCATCTCTGAAAAAAGAAAATTTGGAAGGGAGAAAAGCACATCTTTGGAGGTTAAGGTGATAAATTTAACTTTGAAAATCTTGAATAAGCAGTACCAGTGAAAAATGTTGATGGAAATATCCAAATAGCAGTTGAAAAGATTGCATTGATGCTTAGGAGAAAGGTAGAGGCTACTTATACTGATTTGAGAATTCTCTTCATGAAGGTGAATAATTGAAGCTGTCCAATCCCCAAAGGAAAGAATGTGTTAAAAAGAAGGCTGAGGATTAAAGGATAAGGATATGGGAGTAAATATTGGGAGAGGCCTCCAGTTAAGGATCAGAAAGATTAAAACAGATCAGGAGTTTTGGTCCAAGAAATAGAAGGAAAGCCATGAGAATGTGGTTTAATGGAAATTAAGAAAAGAGAATTTTAAAATCAAGGGGTAAAATAATTCATTATGTGTATTAAAATATAACAAGGTCCTAGATGAGACCAGAAGGGGTGATCAAGGGCACAAGTGGAGGGCGAGCTCTGATAAGGACTTAGTCTATCTTCTGAGACTGAGGAGAAGGAAAGAAAGAGTAAAATAAAGAGAGGTTTTAGGGTGTGAATTATTGTTTAATTTTTAAATGGTTGACATTTGTCCTTTTATAGAATATGTTTTTATTCACTCTTTTCTCCTACTTTCACAATATTGGAAAGAGTCTTCCCTCAGTCAGGGACCCAAAGCATCTTTTGATAAAGCCAGAATTAGTAACTGGGATACAGGTCATAGAGCTGTAAGATCAGAGGTGGGAAGAGTTGTTCAAAGGAGAAGCAAGTTCAGAATCAAATCAAGAACAAAGTTCCAGGAGAGAAAAGAGAGATATAGTTTCAGAGAAGATTACCAGGATTTGAAATAAGCAATAGCAATGTGAGTTTGGGTGAATTCACTTGGTTTGCTACCATCAGCCTTCTTCTAGCATACACGTTTCCATTTGTGGGACATGAACCACCAGCTTCCTGGGAATCCTTCATCATTGGGCAGCTGCCTATATGATACACTTAGGCAGCATGGGGGTGTTATAGCAGTCAGTCAGTCAACAGATATTTACTATTTGTCGGCACTGCTAAATGTTAGAGATCCAAGGAAAGGAAGAAAACAATTGATTAACTATGATTCCAGAGGACAAAAAAGGAAACATGGTCCCCAGCTCCTCAGAGAAGTGACAGATGCACAGAACTAAATAAAACCTGTATTTTTTGGACATGCTCAGTGTGGGAATTTGTTTTGCTTGACTATGCATATTTATTCAAAGGGTTTCTTTTTTAAAAGGGGGGAGAAATTCTTTCTTTGTTTGATGAAATAAGTAAAATTATTTAAAATTTTTATTTTTTAAATAATTTTTATTTGTTAGGAAAGTTATCATGGTTACATGATTCATGTTCTTACTTCCCCCTTCACCCCTCTGACCTCCTCCGCCCCACATAGCAGATGCTCATTTCCCCTGGTTTTAACATGTGTCACTGATCAAGACTTATTTCCAAATTGTTGATAGTTGCATTGTTGTGGTAGCTTCGGTCTACATCCCCAATCATGTCCGCATCAACCCATGTGTTCAAGCATTTGCTTTTCTTCTGTATTTCCTCTCCTGTACTTCTTCCTCTGAATGTGGGTAGGGTTCTTTTCCATAAGTCCCTCAAAATTATTATGGATCATTGCATTGCTGCTAGTACAGAAGTTCATTACATTCTATTTTACCACAGTATATTGATCTCTGTGTACAATGTTCTTTTGGCTCAGCTCCTTTCATTCTGCATCAGTTCCTGGAGGTCTTTCCAGTTCACATGGAATTCCTCCAGTTTATTATTCCTTTTAGTGCAATAATATCCCATCATCAGCATATACCACAGTTTGTTCAGCCATTCCCAAATGGACATACCCTTGTTTTCCAGTTTTTGCCACCACAAAAATCGCGGCTATAAATATTTTCGTTCAAGTCTGTTTATCTATGATCTCTTTGGGGTACAGACCCAAGAATGGTATGGCTGGATCAAAGGGCAGGCAATCTTTTATAGCTCTTTGAGCATAGTTCCAAATTGCCATCCAGAATGGTTGGATCAGTTCACAACTCCACCAGCAATGCATTAATGTCCCAATTTGGCCACATCCCCTCCAACATTCATTACTCTCCCCTACTATCATTTTAGCCAATCTGCTAGGTGTGAGGTGTTACTTCAGCTTTGTTTTGATTTGCATTTCTCTAATTATTAGAGATTTAGAGCACTTTCTCATGTGCTTATTGATAGTTTTGATTTCTTTATCTGAAAATTGCCTATTCATGTACCTTGCCCATTTATCGACTGGGGAATGGCTTGATTTTTTTATACAATTAATTTAACTCCTTGTATATTTGAATAATTAGACCCCTGTCAGAGTTTTTTGTTATAAAGATTTTTTCCCAATTTGTTGTTTCCCTTCTGATTTTGGTTGCAGTGTTTTTGTTTGTACAAATGCTTTTTTTTAAATTTTAAACCCTTAACTTCTGTGTATTGACTTAGAAGTGGAAGATTGGTAAGGGTAGGCAATGGGGGTCAAGTGACTTGCCCAGGGTCACACAGCTGGGAAGTGTCTGAGGCCGCAAATGCTTTTTAATTTAGTATAATCAATCATCCCATTCACATTTAGAATTATAATTATCAGTTGTGTATTCCCTAACATTTTGGTATCCTCTCTTAGTTCTACCCCTTCTTCTTATTTCCTTTTAAACCAATGATTTGTTTTAAACCAGTAACCCTTGTCTCCTCCCTTGATTTACTACCCTTTCTAACCCCTCCCTTGTTATTCCCCTCTTTTTATTTTTAAGGCCTAATGAATTCCATCTCCCTTCTCCTTCCCTCCCTTTTTTGACCTCCCCACTCCTCTGCTCCCCTTGGTTTATCCCTTCTGACTTTCTCAGTAGGGTTAGATAGAGTTCTATATCTCAATGGATATAGCTACTCTTCCCTTTCAGGGTTAATTCCACTGAGAGTAAGGTTTAAATATTACCTCTTAATGTTCTCTTCCTCTCCTTCTTATAATAGTATTCATCCTCTCCCCTTCCCATGCCCTCTTTGTGTGTAATAGAATATACTACTTTTCTTATTCATTCAAGTTTCTCTTGGTGTTCTCTACTATTCACTCCCCTCTTTCCCACCCACCCCCTTATCATCTTAGACCATTTAGTACTCCAACTTCTCCCTGTGAATAATTCTTCTAATTACTATAATAGTGGATACTATAATAGTGAATAGAGTTCACTACAGAGAATTACACGTAACATTTCTCCATATAGGAATACAAATAATCAGATCTTATTGAAGTCCTTAAAAAGGCAAATTTAAAAATAAGAGTTTTCTTTCTCCTCTGTTTCTTATTTAACTTTTCATGTTTCTCTTGGTTTTTGTGGTTAGATATTGAACTTTCCATTTAGACCTGGTCTTTTCTGTGCAAATACTTGGAAATCTTCTATCTTGTTGAATGCCCATACTTTCCCCTGGAAGTATATAGTCAGTTTTGATGGGTAGTTGATCCTTGGTTGTAGATCCAGTTCTCTTGCCTTTCTGAATATCATATTCCAAGCCTTGCGGTCCTGTAGTGTGGAGGCTGCCAGATCCTGTGTGATCCTGATGGGTGCTCCTTGATATCTGAATTGTCTCTTTCTGGCTTCTTGTAAAATTTTTCTTTTACTTGGAAGCTCTTGAATTTGGCTATTATATTCCTGGGGGTTGTCTTTTCAGGGTTTAGTGTAGAAGGCAATCTGGATCCTTTCAATGTCTATATTACCCTCTTGTTGTAGAACTTCAGGGCAATTTTGCTGAATAATGTCCTTTAGTATAGAGTCCAAATTTCTATTAATTTCTGCTTTTTCAGGAAGACCAATGATTCTCAAATTATCTCTTCTAAACCTATTTTCTTAATCTGTCAATTTCTCAGTGAGATATTTCATGTTTCCTTCTATTTTATCAGTCTTTTGACTTTGCTTTATTTGTTCTTGTTGTCTTTAGAGATCATTGGCTTCTACTTGCCCAATTCTTGTCTTTAGAGACCGGTTTTCTGCTATGTTCTTTTGATTTTCCTTTTCAATTTGGTCTATCCTGTTTTCCATCTGTTTGATTTTGGTCTCCAATTTGCTCATCAATTCTTTTGATTTGGGGGCATCTTTTTCTAAATGCCCAATTCTAGCCTTTAGAGACTGGTTTTCAGCTATAATCTTTTGGTTTTCCTTTTGAATCTTGTCTGTTTTGTTTTTCAAGGCTTCCAGCTTGTCATTTCTGGTCTTCAATTTGCTTATCAATTCATTTGATTTCTGAGCCTCACTTTCTAATTGCGAAATTCTGCCTTTTAATCTGTTGTTTTCTTGCCAGATCTCTTCCATCTTTCTCATAATCTCAGATTTGAACTCTTCAATAGCTTGTGACAAGTTTTCATTTTTTGGAGAAGTTTTGGATATGATTACTTATTTGTTCTCCTCTGCTGTTTGCTCTGTTGTCTGGATTTTTTCTGTGTAAAAGCTGTCTAGTGTTAAAGATTTCTTCTTGATCTTTCTCTTCTGGGGTTCTTATCTCTGGCTTGCCATTGTTAGCCCAGCACCCTCTCAGCTTTATCCTCACACCAAGGGTCTGTTTGCGCTCTTTGGGCTCCTGAGGTCTCAGGTCTAGTTGTTCTCAGGGTCAAGCCTTCTGGTGGTCCCCTTGCTTGTTCCTCTGCCCTGAGCTCCTTAAACATTCTCAGGGCGCTGCTTCCACAGTCATGCACCCCTCTGCACTGGGTCCCCACCCACGGTCCACACCTGCACTCAGAATCCATGTCTGCAGCTGCGACAGAGCCTGCGCTCACGGTCTGTGTTCAAAGTCCTCACGTTCTTTAGCCTATTGGGGTTTTAAGTCTTGCTGCTCTCAGGAACAGGTCCTGGTGACCCCAGGTAGCTGCCAAGGACTTAATGGATGCCCCAAACTTGCTCTAACTCTTGTGTACTGGCTTTGGCCCTGTAGGTGGGGGGGGGTTGCTCAGCTCACGTTTTAGTGAGAGCTGTTTCACCCCCTTATAGAATGGAAATGCCCCGATCCCACGTACCTTCAATGCTGTGCCCTGTTGTGGGGTCCCTTTGTTCATCTGGATTTGTTTTTATGTTCCCTTGAGGAGTCCTATATGTTTTGGTTAGGAGAGGTTAAGCAGCTGCTTTTTACTCTGCCGCCATCTTAACCTGGAACTATTTAAAATTTTTAAATGGGTCAAGGAGGTCCTATTCTAAAAGAGGATACAACATATAAATAGTTAGGTGCATTCAAGATATATACAGTGGGGCAGGTAGGTGGCTTAGTGGATAGAGAGCTAGGCTTGGAGTTGGGAAGACCTGCATTCAAATCTGGGCTCAGACACTTCTATTTGTGTGACCTTGGGCAAGTCATTTAAGCTAAACTGCCTAGTTCTTACTATTCTTCTGCCTTGGAATTGATACTTAATATCAATTCTAAGCCAGAAGGTAAAGGCATTTTTTTCAGATAGATAGATAGATAGACAGAAAGACAGAAAGAGAGTAGGTACATTGTAACCTCCATAGAGAAGACATTAACAGCTAAAGGGATTAGCAAAAGCCTCCTACAGAAGATGGGGTCTGAGTCAGTCTTGAAGTAAACTAGGGAAGTAAGTTGACAGAGGTCAGGATAGAGAACATTCCAAACTTGGAGAACAATCAACTCAAATACACAAAATAAGGGCTCATAAAGTATCGTGTATGAAATATAAGTGTAGATGGATTGTAGAATTGTGAAGGGAAATAAAGTGTAAGAGGGCTGGAAAGAAAGGGAGGGTATAGGCTGTCAAGAAATTTAAATGTCAGAGGATTTTATATTTGATACAGGAGAAAAGAGAGAACCACTTGGATTTTTGAGTAAGGGGATGACATGAGCAGCCCTCCACTCGAAAAATTCCTTTGGTACCTGAATGGAAGGTAAAGAGAAGCAGGGAATGACTTGAGGTAGAGAAACCAATTAGGAAGCTACTGAAAGTCAGGGTGAGAGATGATGAGAGGTCATCATCTAGGGTGACAACTGTGACTAGAGAAAAGGAGATATAGAGGATCTAGGTTGTAAGGGTGGAAATGACAAGATTTGGCAATGCATTGAATCTGTGGGGAAAGTGAGAAGGAGTGGAAGATGACAAGTGAAGTCGTGGGCCTGGGGGTCTGGAACAACACTGGTGTCATCAACAGTAATGCAGAAGTTGGCAAGAGGGGTCAGTTTGTTGGTAACAATAATGAGTGCTATTTGGACATGTTGAGATTGAGAAAATACAATGCAATGATTGCTTGGTTTCAAGTCAAAAGACTTGGTACAAATTCTGGATTTGATACTACCTTGGAGTCATGGGAAATTCACTTGTCCACTCTGTGCCTTGGTTTCCTTACCCCTAAAAGGAGATGTCACCTGAGGTGGTTTCTAAGTTTATAAAAATCCAATAATTCGAAGTCATTTAACTGCTTGGTACCTCAGTTTCCTAAATTGTTAAATAAGTGGTCTAGGCTAGATGGCCTTTGAGGTCCCCTCCAGCTGTAGAGATAGTCTCTGGCAATCCACATTGTTCTCCATGGCAACAAGGGCTTCTAAGTGGCTATAGACACCATCCATTTCTGAGATTCTAAAAGTAGATAGCTTAGCCTTTCCATCATAAAACATTTGATGCAGCTATTTTGGGTAATTCACAGCAACTACCTGGCTGCCTTATAAATTTTTGGAAGGAAAAAAGCCTAAAGATTTGATCCTTTCAAATGATAGGAAAGGTAATGGGGCATATTAAATTTATTTTAGAAAACCATCATATGTTATGAAGGCAACTTAGGTTTCTTATCCTTAAACCTTGAAAGTACTATTTTGTGGCTGACTATCATCCAAACCCCATCTATGGGGGAGGGAGGGATTGACAGAGAAGGGGAAGAGCAGGGGGAGGAAGAGAGGAATAAAGGAGAGAAGGAGGGAGGGAGAGAGAGAAGGGAAAAAGAGGTGGGGAGATAGGGGAAAAGAAAGGGAGAAAAGAGGGAAGGGAGAGAAGGGGGTGGGAAGGAAGAAAGGAGAGACATGGAGAGAATATATTCTCTATTTTAAGATTAATTACCAAAAAACATTCAGTTTAACCCATAAGTCATTCAACTTCAAATGTAAGCCCTGAATTTTAATGTAACTCCAAATCAGAGGCTTCTGGAATTTATAAAGATGGTTTTATGCCAAACACTGTAATAAACTAAAACTATGGTGCCTCAGTGCTCAGGCCAGAACCATCTGGTGATTTATTGGGATTACCACAGTGCCTAGAATGATTCTGAACCCAAAAGGCCGGATGATCTATAAGGGAACCTCATTCAAGCCCAGGCCTACCAGGTTGTGCTGCCTCAGGCTGCCAGTCACAATAGATTGATGACCCAGATACTGGGTCAGAACATTCTCCCGTTTAAGGGTTCAAATCCCATCTCAGATATTTACCAGCTATGTGACTTTGGGGAAGTCACTGAACTCCTGCCCCAGTATCATCATCCATAAAATGAGGAGGTTGGCCTCGAGGACTTCTACAAGTCCTCCCAAGCTCTAAATATATGATCCTATGAATTCCTGGGGCATATCATTAAAGGGAAAATACAATCTCCTTCATCCTCCCTACCCCACAGCACTCATTTTACCAAGGTCATAAAGCGAGCCATTTAACCAAGAATCATTTATCGTTTACTATGAGTCGGGGATATAAAGAGCTCTACAGATATAAAGACAACAAAAAAAGAAACAAACAAAACGTTTCCTCCCCTATAGGGGTTCACATTCTAAGGGGAAAGGAGGAATGTCTTCAGTCAGTGGCATCAAATTGAAAGACATGAGAAAGAAAAGGAGAACATCTCTGATATCCACCTGGTCTGATCCTAAATCCTTTACATTTAGTCCAGATCACAGTTCACTCATGTCCTGCTCTAATGGCTCAGTACAATGTCGACCCAATCCTGGGCTCTTTCTCAAAAGCTAATGGTGTGGCAACTCCACCAGGCTTTGACCAGAACCAGGGAAGGCTAGCTTGTCTGTCATCTGAGAACTATCCTGTCATTGTTCCACACTGGCCATGGGGAGAAGAGGGTGTCAGTCAAGACAATGCCTGACAAAAAAAGATGATGATGACAACAATGACTATTACTATTCCTATTGGGGCTATCACTACTACTACTACTACTACTACTACTACTACTACTACTACTACTACTACTACTACTACTACTACTACTACAACTATTACTACTACTACTACTATTGTTGCTACTACTACTACTACTACTACTACTACTACTACTACTACTACTACTACTACTACTACTACTACTACTACTACTACTACTACTACTACTACTATTACTACTACTACTACTATTGCTACTATTGCTACTATTACTACTACTACTATTGCTACTATTGCTACTCTTATTATCAATATTATTACTATTACTATTTCTACTGTTAATACTACTATTCCTACTATTAATAATATTATTATACTCCTATTCCTACTATTATTACAACTATTACTACTACTCCTACTATTACTACAACTATTATTAATACTACTATGATACTACTACCCCTACTATTACTAGAACTACTACCCTTGATATTACTGCAACTATTAATATTACTACCCTTATTATTACTACAACTACCCCTACTAATAATACTACTATTATTGCTACTCCTACCCCTACTTCATTTTTTTAATTAAGTTTATTTAATTAATTAATTTTTAATGTTTTTCTATGGTTACATGATTCATGTTCTTTCTCTCCCCTCCTCCCATCCCACTCCCATAGCCAACAAGCAATTCCAGTGGGTTTTACATGTGTCATTGATCAAGAACTATTTCCATATTATTGATATTTGCACTAGGGTGATCTCTTAGAACCTACATCCCCAATCCTATTCCCATCAACCCATGTGATCAAGCAGTTGTTTTTCTTCTGTGTTTCTGCTCCACAGTTCTTTCTCCAGATATAGAAAGTATTCTCATAGGTCCCTCAGAATTGCCATGGATGATTGCATTGCTGCTAGTAGAGAAGTCCATTATATTTGATTGTGCCACAGTGTATCTGTCTCTGTGTATAAGTTTCTCCTGGTTCTGCTCCTTTTGTTCTGCATCATTTCCTGCAGGTTGTTCCAGTTCACATGGAATTCCTCCAGTTCAATATTTCTTTTAGCATAATAGTATTCCATCACCAACAGATACCACAATTTGTATTCCCCAATCAAGGAACACCACTTCATTTTCCAATTTTTTGCCACCACAAAGAGCTCGGCTATAAATATTTTTGTACAAGTCTTTTTCCTTATTTTCTCTTTGGGGTATAAACCCAGCAGTGTTATGACTGGATCAAAGTCCTACCCCTACTTTAATACCACTATTCCTACTACTACTCTTTCTCCTACTGTAAGGTTAGAGGGCTAAAGGATAAAGGAAAGTGCAAGAGCTGTCTCTAAAAGGGAGAGCAGAGAATTTAGCCATGAACCCTGGGAAGATTCTAGGAGAAGACACTGCAGAGGAGGGTAGTGGGATTAGAGACAACTTTTGTATTTTCCCTTATCCCTTAGCCTTCTATCCTTATACTACTATTACTTTCCCCACTCCTGATCCCACTATTAATAGTGATAACAACTAGAATTTCTATGTTCTATGCAGAGTTCTACATGATTTACAAATTTCATCTGATTTGGTTCTGGGACATAACATTGTGACCCATGTCAAAGAAAGGGTCACCCACTCGAAAGAAATCATAGGTGTTTCAAGTGATTTTTAGACATGAAATGATAGTTATAGATAATTGAGTAGTTGGGGGTTCTAGACTTTTTGACGATGACCTCTCCTTTTAATGGAGCATAGGAACATAGATATAGACCTGCAAATGACCATAAAGGTCATTGGATTAATTTAACCCTCATTCAATAGAGGAGGAAATAGAAGCACAGAGAGAGACTGTGTGTCTTGCCCAAGGTCATACAGCTCATAAATGTCTGAGGCAGGATTTGATTCCAGATTGTCCTGTCTCCAAATGAGTGGCTTTTAGTACTCACCTTCTAATCTACATAGGTACCATTCCAACAGTGCAGAGAAAAACACATCCATGCATTTATCTGTGTGTGAATTAGGTAAAGCAGTAGAGAGAGGAGAGAAGGAATGAAAGGGCTACATTAATATATTCAGAACATCACATAACACTCATAAAAACCTTCAGAAAGAATGTATGAGGTTAACCCAGTGGAAAAGAGGCAAAAGAAAACAGCTCTGTGTGATGCTTCCAGGAGCAGAAATAGTCACCAAGATCATTTGGTTTCCTGGTGTGGTCTGAAACAGGACCAGACCACAGCTGGAAGCAAGCACGTGAATCCCAGAACACTTAGAATGTGCAGTAACCTCTGCTCTTACCAAATATATACAGTCCTAGCCAGAATAAAAAAATTGGGACAGAGCAGTCGTCTTCATATTTGGAAAGTACACACTGAAATCTAGAAGGAGGAGAATTCAAAAGAATCAGAAAATTGATGAGGGGCAACATGGAGCAATGGGCAAAGACAAGAAAACCTGGATTCAAGACCCATCTCTTACATCCTGGGCAGGGGCCTCAACTTCTTGGTGTTTCAAACAGTTCTTTAAAGCGATTAGTTTTAGAGCAAATATGGATTTATATAGGTAGAAGGAATTTCTTAGGAGCTCCCTATCCTGGTGAAATTACTGGTCTGAAGAAATTATTTAAAGAGAAAATTGATGGAAGAGGCAAGCCATTCATATGTAAATTCCTAAGGTTCTTTAATGAATGTATTAACTTTTAATTTCATTTTAACAAAAAGAGCTAGCCACTTCAGATTAGATTCTACTAGATACAAGTAAAACCTTCTATTCATCAAATAATTTAAGTCAATTTGCTTAGACTGTGGTTCAATGAAAAGAGAGACATAGTTCATTTTCATCCTGGTTTTCCATTCTTTTAAAAATTCTATAAATAACAACATATGTCAAAACCTGGCATAGAAGTATTTCTTCTTTCTTGGTCCTAGCTATGTTTTCAGAAAACCTCTCAAGATACAAATCTCTCTTAAGAGATTGGTGTCTAAGCCATAGAGGAGTCCATACTTTCCTGTGTTGAATAATGCAAAGAGGGGTAAGCTTATAATCAGAATACCATAGTTCAAATCCTGGATCTGTCTTTTCCTACCTATGTAGCCTTGACAAAATTTTTCAGACTCACTGTTACCTAGTTTCCTAATGGGTAAACTGGTTGGGGTAGGGAGGAAGATTAGAGTGAATGGCCTCTAAAGTCCCTAAGTAATTAATACTCCTTCAACCTATTTACATTTAAAGATAAAAGTGACCATATGTGCCAACTAGTTCAAAACAGCTCATTTTACAGATCAGGAAACTGAGGGAAGCAAAGGTTAAATAACTTGCTTAGAGTCACATAGCTAGTAAGTGCCTAAGATGAGTCTTCCTAACCTCAGCTCATTACTCCATAATGCTTTATTTCTTCATCTATAAAATAAGGAGTTGAAGTAGGTGGCTTCCCAAGGCCCTTCTAGTTCTAAGTCTATGATCCCATGAGCCCCCAACTTCCAACCACCATTTATGAAAAGTCAAGAATTCATGTTTATTTCAAAGGGCAGAACAAAACTCTGAACGCAGTTCGTTTGCCTCAAATATTTTACCAATGTCTTGGCATATAATGGATGACGATGGATTAGATCCTAAGGCAAAGGAGAGGAACAACATAATTAAACTTGGTATCACACTTAACATAGTGCCTGACATATAGTATGTCTTTAATAAATGTTTATTGACTATTTATTGATTGATTACACAAATTGCTTAAGAAGTTCAGAAAATGAATAAAGTGAATATAGAGGGGTTCCCCTTGTCAGAGATGGTCCCCCTCTTCTCCTGAGATAAATGAAAGGGAGCATATAAATGATAAGAGATAAAGAGAATGGAAAAAGATTGCCAAGTCCACGTTTCATCTGCACATCTGCTTGGTTTCAATTCCATAGAAAAAGATGCCTTCTGATGTCCTGTCCCCTCTCCTTCTAGATTTTTCTTATCTCATTAGATTATAAACATCTTGAGGGCAGAGACTATCTTTCTTTTTCTTACTTGTATCTCCAGTACTTAACACAGTAGTGCCTGGCATATAAAAGGTGTTTCATAAATGTTTACCGAATTGATTTTAAATGGCCTCGTTTTAAAAAATAAAATATTAGGCAAAGTTCCTGGCTGAGAAGATGGAGGAAGGGGAGCCAAGAGAGGCCTGAGGAGGGATAAAAGAAATTCTGAAAAACAACTGGGGTGATAAATTAAATTAATTAGGGAAGTATAAAAGGATTGCCTTTCTGTAGTGAGAGCCCAATTGAGGTTAAGGAGCGTACATTTGTAGCAGACCTAGGAAGCACGGTTCTTGATTTTCTTCCTCTTAGTTCAGCAAGATGTGAAAAGGACTAAAGGCAACAGAGAAGATGGGACTTGTATTGGAATTTAAAAAGTGATGAGTTATCCTGATAGTCTTCTAACCATGATAATGATAATGATAGTAATGATAATAATACTAATAATATTAATCATAATAGTTGACATTAGTAAAGTGTTTTAAGTCTTGGAAACACTTTATACATTTTGTCTCATCCAGTACTTCAAATAGTCCTGTAAAGTGGGTGCCACTACTATCCCTGTTTTTACAGATGGGGAGCCTATGGTAGAGAGAAGCTAAATAACTTACCCAGGATCATTCAGTAAATGTCAGAGACATTTACTGCTCTTTCTGGCTCTGTCTGATGCTCTATCAGCAGGAAGTGATGGCATTAGAAGCCAAATTCAGACTCATTATACAATTATAGAAATCTAAGGTAGCACATTGCCATAGGGATGTGAGTGTATTAGAAGTGAAAAAACCTGGAGTTTAGAACTAGCTTTGTTATATTCATTTTTGAATTTCAATTTTATTTTTACCAATTATATACTTAGGTACGTGACCCTGGGCAAATCACTTAACTCCCATTACCTAGCCCTTATTGCTTTTCTGCCTTAGAATCAGTTCATAGTATTGATTTTAAGATGGAAGATAAAGGGGAGATGAGGAGGAGGAGAAAAGAAATGGTCCACTTAAGAGAAACAGAGGCCGATGCACCTGGAGCTGAAAGGGTCCCCAGAAGCCATACAGTCCAACCCTATCATTTACAAAGATAGAAACAGAAGCCCAAAGAAATTCATCCACTCATAGAACTAGTGCCAAATAGGACCTTGGAGACCAACCAGTCCAACCCTCTATTTTACAGATGTGAAAACTAAAGCCCAGGAAGGTTGCGAGTTACCCAATTTCCTACATGTAGTAAGTGACAGAAGTGATCATTAAATCCAGGACCTCCACTGTTATTCTTTTCTCCACCATAACAAATTCCATTTTGGGGATCATTGCGAAACAAGGTGGAATGGTTGAAGGACAGATGGTGGGGGGCTTTTCATGCAGAGGCATTTAAGTTTGATGTGTTGGGAAACAGAGAATCACCCCACCAGTGGTTATTGAACTAAGGAGAGATAAAATGAAGGTGGTATTTTAAGAAAAGTTAGTCTAGCAGTGGTTTGCAGGATAGATTAGAGAGAAGAAATGCTAGAGTCAGGGAGGCTTCTCATGCCTTAGAGCAGTGATTCCCAAAGTGGGTGCTACTGCCCCCTGGTGGGTGTTGCAGCAATTCCGGGAGGCAGTGATGGCCATAGGTGCATTTATCTTTCCTATTAATTGCTATTAAAATTTTTTAAAAATTAATTTCCAGGGCGTTAAGGAATATTTTTTTCTGGAAAGAGGGCAGTAGGCCAAAAAAGTTTGGGAACCACTGATATAGCTCTTCTAGATCATATGGTATTTCAAGATATTTAAATGTTGTTTTTTTACCTTTTCTTTTATATCCTCAGTCCTTAGCTCTGGGCCCAACAACACTTAATAAATGCTTGCTGACTGACTTCTCCTTAATATCTCAATTTAGACAAACAATGAACCTCATCCTCTTTCAGGGGGTACATTTAATCAACATGGCTCCCAGTGACATTACTTGCACAGCATACAAGGTTCATGAAAGCAGACTAGCTGCTTTCATTTTTCCATTCATTTCACTGTATGTCAAGGAATAGACCCAGAATGGACCATTAACCAAAAAGACCAGCCAGGGATCAAGGCTATCTGCACTCACCTTCTCTCCACTGTTACTAATTAAAACGTTCTGAGGCTGGATCTGTCCTGTATGATATTTATCATCATTCTGCTCACCTTTGACCAGTCCCAGCAGGCATTGAGGTAGCCGTTGCAGATGACCTGAGACCTCATCTCATGTTAAAGTACCTTCCCTCAGTCACACTCATCTCGAGTGAAATGTTATTTTGCAACTTCCCACTAGGGTGTCCAGAAATTGTGCAGTGTCTCTAAAAAAACTTGTAGCAATGCAATCAAATGGGTCTGGCCTCTGTTCATATACTTCCAACTACTTTGTAATATCCTTGGGGGGGGAATGATATTTTATACAAACTTCTCTGGAATCCAAAGATTTCAGTGAATCAAAAAGTAACTACTGTGGACTCAACAAATACTTTTTAAAAATCTCTCACTGATACTCTCACTACCGATGCAGTTTTGCTCCTGATCTGCAACAAATAACAGCCAATATCTATAAAGTACTTTCAGGTTTAAAAAGTGCTTGAAAAATATTTGGCTTTTTATCTTTACTACAAACTTGTGGTGTAGGTGCTATTGTTATCCCCATTTGACAGATGGAAAAACTGAGGCAGGAAGAGATTAAGTGACCTGCCCAGGAGTTTAAGTTATTCTATGTGTCTAGATTTTTATCCATTACATACAGGAGTTCCCAACCTTTTTTCTAGGGGTTGTATTCCTTTGCTTTCAGTGAAATATTCTCTACTTCCTATTCGGTATAAGAGGAGGTAAATTCTAAAATTTATCAGGCATATGCACATTTAAAAGGGAATAATTAATTTTGATAGATTCATGAAGTTAGTTATTGATTATTTGTGGTATCCTTTCCCAGAGGGGCCTCTTGTAGCCCCTGTGAGTACACATACCCAAGTTGGAAAGTCCTTTATTATACCAGTTGCCTCTAAAGAGATTTTATGTATTTTTAATGATGAAAAACAAGTCATTTATTTTTACCATTAAACTATAAAAATCATTTGTTTTATTGAGTTCTAGTCTCCTTTCAAGTCTTGTGTTTTCATCACAGGCATATGTTTTCTATCTTCCTCTTAGGCCAAATAATAGCAATAGCAGCAATAATAATAGTAACTCCCTTCAATATGGTGTTTTAGGTTTATCAAATATTTTGTCAGGAAGACCATGATTTTTTTAAATTCAAAGATATTTTATTTTCCCAGTTATATGTAATAATAATTTTCAAAATAGTTTTTTTTCTAAATTATAAGATCCAAACCATCTCCCTCCCTCCCTTCCATCCCCCCACTCCGAGGTGGTAAGCAATTTGATCTGGGCCATTGCATGCATTATCAAGCAAAACACAATTTCCATATTGGTCATTGTTGTAAGAGCACACTCATACAGAACCAAAACCCCCCAATAAAACCGTAAATACACTGATGGGAAAGATAGTATGCTTTGATCTGCATCCATCCAAAAATCATGTACGTATTAATATTGCCACTTTATTTATGCTTGAAGAAACTGAGACTTACAACATTTAAAAGACTTGCTCAGGTCACACAGAGTATGTGACTAAATTTCAGAGTTCAGCAGTGGCCAACTGAAGGTAGTGCTGTCCAGCAGTAGGGGTCCTGAAGCTCAGGGCAGAGGATCTGGGTCCAAACCCCTCCTCTGAGGCTTACTATTGGCAATTGACTTAATGTATCAGGGCCTCAGTTTCCTCATCTATAAATATGAGAATGGTACTGTATGCCATCTGAGGTCCATCCCATCACTAATCAACTAATTAACTGATTGATGAGGTTTGATCTAGGGTTAGATCTATAGAATCATAGTAGAGAGCTATAATTGTTCCTCAAGATCATTTAGTTAAACTTTATTTTATATATAGAGAAGTAGAGGTGAAAAGATTGCCCAAGGTCACACACTTGGTAAGGACAGATTGGCATACAGTATAGATGGCTGTACTCAGGAAGATCTGAGTTCAAGCCCTGCCTAGGAAACTGGCTAGCTGCATGACCCTAGGCAAGTCAACCCCTCCTGTTTCCTCACCAGAAAAATAGAGATAATCATAACATCTACCCTATAGGTTAGTCATGAAGATCCAATGAAATAATATATGATTATAAGCTATTTGCAAAATTATCAAATCATTATAATAATAAATATGTAATAATAAATAAATACAATTTATATATACTTACATAAATACAAATAATAAATAAATAGCAATAAATAATAAAACTTATAGTTATCGTTGCTGTTATTAAGTAGAAGAGAGGTTCTGTGGCCTGGAGAAGCTTATGGTACAGTTGGAAGAGATGAGATTTAGCCACATGGAACAAGTTATGAATAACTTGAGAAGAATTACAAGGCAAACCTATCAACAAGTTTCAAATCCTACTGTACAGACTGAATTAATAAACCCTGCAATTGTATTTTTGTTCTCAGATCAAACTATGAATTCCAAATGTTTAACAAATATAATTTCATCTGCAATATAAATGCCACCACTAATTGGTAAATGTCTTCATTCCCAAGGTAGTTTATCAATCTCTCTGATCCTTGGGCACCTCTTTTCAATTTGATTTATGGTAGAGAATGTTCTTTATAAGACAATGATTAATAATGAGGTCTGGAGTAAAACATTCCCATTAGGGTTTCATGAGGTTTCATTACCTGAAGTTGCTGTTCAAAGTTCTTAGAACAACTCATAAACCCATAGATTAGAGCTGGAAGGGACCTCATGACCCTTCCGCTCTCCTTTCCCTTCCCCTGAGACCCACTGACAAACTGCAGATACTGGAATGTAAGATAATGGTCAGAGTGCGTGCTTGGAAAAGAAAAATTCCCCAGGAAGAAATGAAGGTGTCCACATTCAGAAAATCCTCAAAGGCAAAGAGAGATGTTTCATGGAGGTTGGGGAAACTCTACTCATGGATTAAGAAACTTTTCTAGAAATGTCATACCTAGAGCACCGGGCAAATCTGTTTTCTTGGGAAACAGAGTGGTGCAGCATAGTTATGGGCTACAGATGTTCCGCTGGCAAAATTAACTTCTTTCAGCACATCATCTGAAGCAAGGGGCTGTTTCATGGAAACCAGATGGCTGGGACCCAGCTGAAGACTTGAAGATGGAAGCATTTGCTTCGGTTTTAAGGAGATCCTATAACTGCTCACAGCAACACATACTTGAAATGAAAACCATTCAAGTTTGTTGGAATGTCTGGGTCTGAATACAAGTCTCCTAAAGCTGTAGACTCTGTAGAAATATAGACGATTACAGATGAGAAGGATCAAATAATAGGTCATTTAGTCCAACCATCTTATTTACATAAAAGGAAACTAAAGGTCAGGCATTAATGTTTAAGGAGTTCCCAATGGCTAATAAACTAGGGAGGAGTGGAGGCAGGATTTGAATGTAAGCCTCCTAACTCTAAATCTTCCCAACGTATCATATTATCTCTCTGGAGAAGGCTCAGCCCTTATTGACAAAAGTGGAGCAAAACAGCCGATATGGATCATTAGGCCCTTATAACTATTATCAAGATATAAGGAATCAAAGTAAACTAATGACAATCCAGTTCCAAAATGAATATAACACATCAGGCAAATGGATTTGGCACACAGACTTTGGCTTCATAAGCTATGACTTCATTCTCTTCTATATTTTTATCATATATATTTTATATTTTACATATATTGCATATATTACATATAGGTTTTATATATTATATAATGCACATTATATAATATAATATATATTACATATATATTTTAACTTTTATCTTATTTTATCTCATTCATTCATCCATAAGAATTAGGTCAGATAACTTTCTCACTGATGGCTAAAGAGTTCTTAACCAAACAAGAAAGAGAAGCAATCAGAAAAGATCAAATGAGTAATTTTGAATATATGAAATTGAAAGACTTTTGTAGAAACAAAATCAGGTCAGCAAGGGTGAGAAGAGAAACAGTTGAATGGGAGTGAAAATAGGGGAACTATACAATCTCTGGTAAGGACATGGTATCCAAGATGTCCAGGAAATTAATACAAGCTCTGAGAACTATTCACCATTGGATTAAGTAAGAAAGTATATCAACCTCTCTCTAAAGAAATGCACACTATTAATCACCACTTGAACATGCATGAATTCTTCAAATAAGAAATAATACAAGAATTCAAGTCAAAAATTGTCTGAGATTTTATTTTACTTCATGCCCAGAAAATTGACAGACAATAAAACATGGAAACAGTTGATGTTGATGGGACTGTAGGAAAACACAAATACTAATACATTTGATAAAGCTATGGATTCTTCCAACCAACTTGAAAACAATTTGGAATGATATTGAAAAAAAAAGTGACCAAAATGTCCATACCCTTTCATCTAGAAATATCAAAGATGTAAAAGACAGTAAGAAGAGCCTGTGGACATAAAGCAATCATACCATTAATTGTTTGTGGTAGCAAACAAAAGAAAACAAAATAAATACCCATCAGGACTTATGAGAAAGAACGCTATCCAGAGAAAGAACTGCAGGAGTAGAAACACAGAAGAAAAACAACTGCTTGATCACATGGTTCATTGGGGATATGATTGGGGATGTAGACTCTAAATGATCACTCTATTGTAAACATTAATAATATGGAAATAGGTCTTGATCAACGATGCATGTAAATCTCAATAGAAATGCTTGTTGGCTACGGGAGGGGGAGGAAGGAGGGGAGGAAAGAACATGAATCATGTAACCAAGGGAAACCATTCTTAATTAATTAATTAATTAATGTAAGTATTAAATATTAAGTAAATAACCTTCAATTGAGAAATAACTAAGTCAATAGCGGTATAAGAAAATTTCTGGGTTATAATAAATGATGATGATGAAATGTTCTTAGAAGCATGGCATGATATATATAAATCAATGCAGTGAATTGAACAAAAATCAGGAAAATAATACCCATGATTATAACAATATGAATGGAATTTTTTTAACTGAAACCTAAGGCTTTATAATTATAATGGCCATGTTTTACTCCAGAAAAAAAAAGTTGAAAAAATGAACTTCCCTCCCTTCTTTGCCGTGGTAAGGGACTATGGGTATGACATCTTGGATATATTGTTAGACTGAGTTGTTCTGTCCATTGGTTCTACTAAAATGATTTTTAATCATTGATACCAGGGATGCTCCAAGTAGAATAAGAAGAAAACAATTGTAAAATGAAAGTAATGACAAATAAATATAAATAAAAATTATAGGAAAGGCAAGGAAAGGAAAAAGGAAAGGAAAAGGAAAGGAAAGGGAAAAGGAAAGGAAAAGGAAATAGGAAAGGAAAGGAAAAAGGAAAGGAAAGGAAAAAGGAAAGGAAAGCAAAGCAAAGCAAAGGAAAAATAAAGATTTATAAGAAATAGATGGATTGAGAAGGTAACAAAGAACAAATACATTGAAGTTTAGAATGGTTATCTATTTTCTTTTGTTTTCTCAAATATATGGCCAATCTTGGTTGAGGCAGGGGATAAGTATACCCAGTTAAGATATAAGTTGTTCATATTAGAGAAAGGGGTAATGTATGCTTCAAATATTAACTTTTCTTTTTCTTTAAATGTTACATTTATGATAATTTTTATTTTACAATGTTTTGGAGATTTTAGTTAATTATCTCTCCAATGAATCAACAATGTGGTATGGCAGCCAAAAAGACTGATGTAATCTTACACTGTGTTAAGCAATACAGTGTTGAAAATGAGAGAGGTAATAATCTTACTACATTCTGTCCTAATCAGACCACATCTGGAAATGTTCTGTTCAATTAGAGTCACCACTTTTTAAAAGGATATTGACAAACTGGAGTGGGTCCAGAGAAGGGTGAACAGGATGGGAAACGGATTTAAATCTACGTTGTGTTAGAAAATATTGAAAGAATTAGTAATCTTTAGTCAAGAGAAGGCATAAGAGATATATAATACCTGCCTTCCAATCTGTTAAGGTCTGTCTAACGGAAGAAGGACTAAACCACTTTTGTGTTGTTCCAAAGGACAAAATGAAGAATAATAAATATTAGTCATGGGAAAGTAAATTTTCACTCCACCTAAGAGAACATTCAACCAAAGCTGTCCAGAAATACTATGTATCACTCCAAGAAAGAGTTGTTTTCTGGCTTGAGAGTTGGTACCTGGGATGGGGGGAGGGGCTGGATAACCAAATTTCCAAGATGCTTCACTGAAGTTTGATCCATCTACAAGATCATTCTCGATATCTGAATTCTCTTCCACTTCTGGGGTTCTATGATACTGCAGTAGAGAAATCAAAGATAGAGACTCTACTTCCCACCTGGGTAATCTTGGGCAAATCAATTAGCTTCTATGAACCTCAGTTTCCTTATCTGTAAAATGAGGAGGGTAGACTAGACTTAAGTGCTATGTCAATGAAACTAACAGGAGTAAGAGGAAAGGTGGGGGAACACTGGAAAATAAGTCAGCCATGATTTGGATGCTTTATAAAATTCCTGATTCTTCAAGGTTGCTCCTTGTGTTAAATAGCATATTCTGTAATCCCTTCATCCTTCCTTTTTTATTCCTTCACAATTAGATTTCTGAAATTCTGTTTCTTGAAAATGCAGACTTTTAAAGCTGTTGGCCCACAGTTTGCCATAGATTCCAGTGGAAGCATTTCTGCTACTGTCTCAACTAAGTGGTATAGTTGATAGAAAACTCTATTTGGAGTCCGATAAAGTTCAAATCCTACCTCAGACACTTCCTAGCCATCTAAGTTACTTTGTGGCTGGTGAAAAATAAAATGCCTAAGGAAACAAAAGTTCAGCCTTCTAAGCATATTGACTTATTAAGCAATGCATGCCAAATATCCAACAAATGGTACTCTTCCTCAGCTCAGGGCTGGACCTCAAATACAGGGTGGGGGCAGACAGACTTTAATACATTAAAGCAATCAAACAATACCAATTAATTAAAAGGAAATAATTAACAGGGACACAATATTAAGTAATCTGATTTCTTATTGGAGGAAAGATTAGGGATTTTCCATGTAGGAAAGAGAAGAGCAAACAGATACAATTCTCTGAAACAAGAAAAATAAGAGTCCCACTTCCCCAAGTGTTTGTGAACAATCAAAGGAACATGTAAACAATAATTGGTTGCTAAATATAGGGCTAAGTTTTCAAATAAGACATATGGATTTCCCCTGACAAAATGAAGCCCTCTCAGCCTGTTTCCCAACCAGTAAAATGGTGGTGATAATAGTATCTATATCAGTGCACTATTGGAAAGGTCAAATAAGATAACATATAGAAGACACTAGATAAATTTTCGTGCTATGAAAGTGCTCATTATTATCTTTATTTTCTTCTTATCATTTGAAAGATTTGTCAGAAATCATCCTAGTATACATCACTATCAGATTATCCTTCTTTTATATTCAACATTCTAAGAACTATTACCCAAATGTAAAAAATAACTCTTTTTGTAATTAAGTAAAAGTATCATGTTATAAATTCATCTTTTGTAGGCTCACTGAAAGCATTTGTGAGACAATTGTAGTAGCAGACAGGATGATGGGAGATGGCATAAAAATCGTCTTGTTTCCACAGTATCTTAATATCTTCTTCCCGGTCTCTAAAATTTGAAAGATTTTCATTCCATACAACTTGGAGACTAAATATATGACATGCTGATATTTATTTTTAAAAGTTGTTCTAATAAGAAGATTTTCCTTTTGTTCTGTTTTGCTTTTAATGGACCAATGTTATATACCAGCAACTGTGGGCAACAATTTGTGATAATGTTACAGTATACTGATTGAGTTCTCAAGGATGTTTTAAGTTCTATTGTAGGATAAAGATCTGATGCTTCTCAGTTTGTGATAGATAGCAAGCCTCTAATGCTTAATTCTAACCCATAGATTATGTCTTGCTAGATATTCAGTAGGTGATAAATTTTTACAGCCTACACTGATGCATTACATAGTTTCTATCATTTCCTGGCATAATTTACACTGACCCTTAAGTCTAGGCTCCTTAATGATAACTCATCTTAATTTCTAGTGATGACCTTGTCATGAATTTCCATCATAAACCCTAAGCATTTTTGTAAACAAAACCACATGACTCAACTATTTGTTCAATACTTCTTTATTAATGAATTATTGGTTGAGTACATGTGTACGTTGCCCTAGGAGAGCCTTTTAATTCTACCTGGATCATAGCCATTTCATGAGCTCTATGTGAAGGTAAAATATTTTCAGATACATTAGAAAACTCCAATGGCATGTGCCTTATCATCAGATTTTACTATTGCTTAATAAAGTCATATCTGCTTTTCTAAGAAATATTTCTGTTGAATTTTTTTCTTGACTTTGGTGTGCTTTAAGAAAGCCAATCCCATCCCTCTATTTTGATTATGTGTTCATCATCTCATAACTGTCTTAGCTCAATGAGCCCCATGTTTCATTAACATTTTGTGGGGTTTTAGTAGGACACTTTTTGAGCTTTTGTTGTCCATTTTATAATTCCAAAAGTTGATGAGAAGACCGGTATTTTATAGGTGCTACTTGCTTTTAAACTGCAATGCCTGGGTATATATACATCCACCTTGGATATACCTCCTCAAGTATGGTCTCTCCCGCAATTTGGAATTATGTCCAAAGGACTTTAAAAAACTGCCTGGCCTTTGATCCAGTAATGCCATTGCTGCATTTATACCCCAAAGAGATAATGAGGAAAAATACTTTTACAAAAATATTTATAGCCGGGTTCTTTGTGATGGCAAAAAAATTGGAAAATGAGGGGATGTCCTTCAATTGGGGAATGGCTGAAGAAATTGTGGTATTTCTTGGTGATGGAATACTATTGTGCTATAAGGAATAAGCTGGAGGATTTCTATATGAACTAGAAAGACCTCCAAGAATTGATGTAGAGCAAAAGGAGCAGAACCAGAAGAACATTGTACACAGAGATGGATACACTGTGGTAAAATCGAATGTAATGGACTTCTGTACTAGCAGCAATGCAATGATCCAGGACAATGTTGAGGGACTTATGAGAAAGAAACGCTATCCAGATCTAGAGAAAGAACTGTGGGAGTAGAAACACAAAAGAAAACATATGATTCAATATGGTTAAATATTATTAAATATTATTTGATATGATAAACATGGTTCAATGGGGACATGATTGGAGTTTTGGCATTAAAAGATCTCTCTACTACAAATATGAATAACATGGAAATAGGTTTTGAACAATGATACATGTATATAACCCAGTGGAATTGCTTGTCAGCTCTGGGAGAAAGAGAGGGAAGAGGGAAGGGAAAGAATATGAATCATATAACCATGGGGGCAAAAAATTTCTAAATAAATTACAAAAGCTGAAAAAAAACAACAACATATGGTCTCTCCCATTAGAATTTAACTACCTTGGGGGCAAAGACCATCTTGATTGCTTAGATGGGTATCCCCCAGAATTTATCACAGTGCCTAAAACATAGTAAGGACTTAATCGGTATTTTTTTCGTTCATTCATTCATTCGTTCATTCATCTCACACTCCCCAAATGTAGTTGTTTCCCCACGCTTTTTTGGACCTTGTCGAGTTCTCTTGCAACATCCTTTTCTTTGCTGGTCTCATCTCTTTGATGAGATCAACAAACTACCCATCTCTTGACATAGAGGCTGACGGATTCAGTGTGAAAAAAAACGAGACACATTGTTTTTTGGATATGACTAATGCAGAAACTTATTGACTATGCATATGCACATATGCACATATAAACAAGAGTTTTTTTTTATTTTTTCTCTAAGGGGGAATAGTGGATAGTTAAAATATTTATATTAATTTTAAAAGTATAATTTAATTTAAAATTTTATCTCACCTTCTCAAATGACTTTAATGATCAGTTGTATAGAAATAATAATGAACATCACATGTTGAAATGACTCATAAATATAAATATGCACAAATGCTAATAGAATCTATGAACTTCCTCCATCAATGCAGATTATAGGCCATCACATCCTTGATGGATAATTCCTAAGGAACTGCCTGAGGCTCACAGGGATGGGGTGATTTGTCCAGGATCAGCAATAGGCAAATATAAAAACAAGAATTTAAATTCAGGTTGCACTGACTCCAAGCCCAATTGCCCACATGTATGTCAGTAGTTGTTGTCTTTTATATTAAAAGAGGATCAGAATGACATCATTACATTGGGGTCAGTGTAGTGTGTTCAACTGTGGCTGATCAGACCAATATAAACTTGGAAGGCTTTACCACAAGTTGGGCACAAATAGCCTTTATGAACATTGGGGATGGAGATGTCTCTAAATTTGCATGCCATGCAGAACACAGTATTTCTCACGTCTCACAATCAATACCAAAGTTCTACAGAGAGACCTTGAGAATGCCCTTGTGTCATTTCTTCTGACTATGTGAGCACTTGCCTTGTGCAAGTTCTCTGTAAAATAATCTTTTAAGCAAACATATGTTTGAAAATTGAACAATATGGGCAGCCCATCAGAGATGCACTGTCTGTAAATAGAATTTAAATGTTTGGTGGTTCAGCTTAAGTTCACCTCAGTGTCCAGTACCTTATCTTGCCAATGATGCTCAAAATCTTCTAAGAGGATTCAACGAAGCGATTCAGTCTCCTGGCATGGAACTGATAGATTGTTCAGGTTTTACAGTCATACAACAATGAGGTTAGCACATGTGAAAATATGTGGGAACAGCAGTACGGAATTCCTGACTCCCTGCTAGACACCTCCACTCTATGTCCTTTTGGCATCTCAGCCTTAATATATTAAAATATAACTCATTATCAGCTCACCATTACCGCCACTCCCAAACTTCCTAATTTATGATGAGGACATTGCCATTCTTCCAGTCACTCGGGTCCTTAACCTTGAACTCATCTCAGTTTCTTCCCTCTTCCTTACTATTCTCATATCCATTCAGTTGCTAAGTCACATCAAGCCTACCTCCCTGAAATGCATGGTGTATTACATGAAATCGATTTGCCATTATGTATGCTTATAAGACCGATGGTACATAACTGTAAGAGTTAAAATTGGCTTTGGTCAAATTAAGAGTTAAAGAAGTTGTTGTGGTCACTGTTTATAAAAATTAACTCAAGTCATGAAGCTGTTAGTAGCTTTGGTAGCTTTATTACAGCAAAATAGAGATAGTAAAGAGAGGGAAATGTAGGAAGGAGGTAGAAAATATTGCCTAGCTAAATACCTAAATAAATTGCCAATCCAGCTCAACTCTAACAAAGGCTCCCTCAGGTCCCAAACTCCAATCAGGAACTGTGGTAGTCACTTCAGTAAGAGCCACCAATGCAGAATCCAACACAGAATGAAATCCAACACAGAGACACCAACACAGCAGAATCCCTCCAATGCAGAAGTCTCTGTTCAGCTCTCTGGTCTCACCTTTTATAACCCTTTTCCCACATCACTTCCTGTCTCTCTGGTTTCTACTTCCTTTCACTGTGGGGCTGGTCTATCACATCCCAGGAACCAATCATAGTTTCTTAATTTGCCTGGAACTGCAGGGGTTGGGGGGGGGGGGAGGTGGGGAGAAGTAGTGCTTATGGGATCCACTTCTGGTCTTTGAGGGTGTGAACTTCCTTTTCTAGTAAAAGGCTCTTCAAGTATTTGATTAACTAAATGTAAAGGGAGGGGTACTCCAAGTTCTTGATTGATTAAGTAAAAATAAACAAAGGAGAATAATCCCATTTAAAAAATAACCACCTATTTGATTTCTAAAGATCCTGGTAAGTATGTCTTGTCTTATGCTCATGACAAGTTTTTCTCTCTACCCAATCAGAAGCCATATGGCCACTCCAAGATGACAGTGTGACAAGTTTTTGTCAAATATCACTGGTCTTTAACATGGCCTACTTCAATTTTCAAGTGTAGTAAATATACTTCCTACTGATTTGGGAGAAACACACCCAAGTTTGTAGCAGAGTCTTGCCCCAAGAATGGGAAACTCTAACTCCACTCCATCCAGAAGAAAGAAAGGAATTTTATTTGAAGCAGAAATAGTTTTTGGTGGAATAATAGCCTAGTAGTTGGTGGAATAGTCTGGGGGGCTAATACGGTAGCCTTAGGACTGATGGATAAACACAGGGGCTAGTAGAGTAGCCTCTTTGGAGCTAATAGTATGGAGTAGCAGCTCTGGTATAGAATGGTAGCTTCCATTGTAGAGTGGCAGCTTCCACAAACTGTGGACCAGGGTTGGCATATTTATTGGAGTCTGATAGCTTAACATCTCCCTTTCTGAACTCAGGTGGAAGTATGTTTTGGGGCTTGTTGTCATAGGGAATAAGGAGCATGTGCAAGATTGGGGGATTCTTCTAGAATGCCAAAAGTCCCCAGTACACAGGTTCCATGTTCCTCCATTGTCCACCTTGTCATCATTTGTCAGTGTGAGAGAGGTCTTGCTGCCATCTAGAGTGG
Organism: Gracilinanus agilis; assembly: GCF_016433145.1. Lineage (NCBI taxonomy): Eukaryota > Metazoa > Chordata > Mammalia > Didelphimorphia > Didelphidae > Gracilinanus > Gracilinanus agilis. The sequence continues at coordinate 504,215,973 of NC_058133.1, read as the reverse complement.
GAACATTGTGGGGAAGGGGATGCAGTATATTGAAGGACCCCTAGAAGTAATTAATTATTTCTAAGAACAATATAAATAATTAACAGAGTAGGTACAAAGCTGATGCCTAATATGGAATGTTACAGATCTAGTACACAGAGTAGATAATTGAACAATCTACAATTCATGCTTGACTAATACTGGAATGACAAGTTTTGCAGCTGATGTTTAACCAGGGCTAACTAGTGAGAAATGCCAGATTTCAAAGAATTAGGGTCCCATTCCTATTACTGCCCCTTACTGCCCACTGTCAGCCTACATCACTACTACCATGAGCAGGTTCATGGATCTTCCAGTGGGTTTTATGGTTTTGACCAAGGATATTTATAATCTATATCTAAGTTCTGATTAGTAATCAATTATCTAAGCTTATGATGAAAGGAAACCATAGATCAAAGTTAAGATCACTCTTAGCTATTTATTACTTTTTGCCAAAATTGAGGGGCACACACAAGTCATAGTATTTATTTACCGGATTTGGTAGACACACACATCATTGCAAACTATGCCACTCAGACAGTGAAGTCATTTGTCCAGGATTATACCACGTATCAAACCTAAAATCCTGAGGTAAATCTTTTAATTCCAAGAGCAAGGCAATTGCAGTTAGACAATGCTAAACTACATTCTATTTCTAACCACCTTACCTTGCTGTATTATTTCTAAAATTGTATTTTATTACTTTATTTTGAATTAGATATTTAATTTAGTTGAATAACACATTCAAATTAAAAAAACAATGACGCATATGAAAGTCACTTAATAAAAGTCTGTTAAATTGAATCTTTTATTATTTGGAGTAGAAACAGGGGAGAGAAGGTACAAAGGCACAATGATGCTAGGAAAGGGTACACAGAGATGGTGGAGATACAAAGGAAGCTATCTAGGTGTCTAGAATCAAAGTATAATAAGTAGACAAACACAGAGCTAGGACAGTGTAGGAATCAATTAAGTCTAAAACTTCAGTGTTTTGAGATGAAGGTCAGTCCTGGATATAGAGTAAGAAAAACTGGGTTCAAATTCTACATCTGCCACTAACCTGTCTGATCATGTACTAATCACCATAGTTTCCTCATTTGTAAAATTAAGGTCAGGGACAGCTAAGTGGCTCAGTGAATGGAGAGCCAGGCCTGAAGACAGGAAGTCCCGGGTTCAAATGTGGCCTCTGTTTACTAGATCCATTTGACCCTGGGCAAGTCACAACTCTAATTGCCTAGCCCTTACCACTCTTCTGCCTTGGAACTAATACTTAATATTAATTCTAATACAGAAGGTAAGGATTTTTAAAAAATCAAATGACCAAAATCCCTGTTGGTCCTAAACCTATGAACTGATGATCCAGGAAACTTAATAGGGAGAAAACAAAAATCTTGAGGGCTAAAGGCAATTGTCCTATATGGTCTCCAAATAGAGAAGGTCCAAGGCTGTAAACATAAGCTACTATTATAAATCCAACAAACACTTTAAGTTAATAGAACTTTTAAAAATTTTTAAAAGGATCATTTAGAGAAAATAATATATTTATCCTAAAAATTGTCATGGTAAGAAATTAACTTAAGGTATTCAATTAAGGTGAAGTAATTGAACTTAATTAAATAAGTTTATTTGAAATGAAATAAAGCAGTCACATTTTTTTTTAAAAATGGTATCCTACATGAAACAGAAGCAAGAGATAACATGGTCCAGTAAAAAGTGACTGAATTTCTTTTTCCTATCAAAAAGTCCAATTTCTAGTTCCACCAATAATGTACCAGTGGACCTGTCTCTTCACACACCCTCCAATACTGGCTATTCCCATCTTTTGTCATCTTTTTCAATTTGCTAAAAGTGAGACATAAATCTCAGAATTGTTTGATTTATATGTTTATTATCAGTGATCTGGAGTGATACTTCACATGGCTATTATTAGTTTGATATTTTTCTTTGGAGAATTGTTCTTTGTACACTTATCCATTAAAAAGTAGCTTTCAGGGGCAGCTGGGTAGCTCAGTGGAGTAAGAGTCAGGCCTAGAGACAGGAGGTCCTAGGTTCAAAGCTGGCCTCAGCCACTTCCCAGCTGTGTGACCCTGGGCAAGTCACTTGACCCCCATTGCCCACCCTTACCAATCTTCCACCTATGAGACAATACACCGAAGTACAAGGGTTTAAAAAAAAAGTAGCTTTCAGTTTCATATATTGTTAGATGGTTGTTGTTATATTCAATAATCTGGGAAAAGATGGATGCCACCTTGACTGACAGGGAAGGCAGTTGAGAGACTCAGAATGTTCCCAGGTACTGTGAGACAAGAGCAAATGTCGGTTGGCCCTACCCTATATATACCTCCTCTCAGTTACATTGGAGGAGGTCTCTGGACTCAGAGGCTGAGAAGTGGAGATCACAGATCTATGCAGGCCTCTGTGGTTCTATCTGGGAGTGAGTGGCTGAACGGTGGTTGAAGGGTTGCTGGGAGACAGAAGAAAAAGAGGGTAGGAATAAGCCTGAATCTATTTCCTGGCTGGACTATGAGAGCTAATGAACCATCAACAAAAGTAATGAGAGCTGAGAGAATCAAGACCATCAATACATCTGCAGCAATAGCCTTCTCTATTCTCTGACTTGGCTGTGGCCAAGTCCGGCCAGAGATAGAAGGAGAGGTAAAATCTCAAGCCTCCCCTAGATCAGTAGCCTCCAGTCCTGATTGTCAATTAGCCTAATAGATAATAGATCAAAAGGGTTTCCAATCCCCAATCCTTGACCTTGTTATCCTTTCCCAATTTATAGATAAAAGAGTGTTCACTAACAAGTACCTTCCTGAGTGGTCTTTCTATCACGGCCCTTGGGAAGGGAGTCAAACGCAGTCAGATCCTGAACATTATCCAAGGCTGATCAATAGCCCAATACCAATTTATCCAACCCCAGGTTGGGCCTGGAAAGGTTATTTATCTATCTAACCTCTCAAGGGTCCTTACTTGGGCAGCTGTTAAAGGAATTCTAACAGGTTATCAACTAAACCTCTTAGAGAGAAGGGGATAACTTACAGCAGCAGCCATGGTGATAGGAGTAGGTGTTCTTCCCAAAAACTGCAGCTGAGGGGATCATACATAGATACACATCATCACCATCATTATACATATATCTCCATTACTATCCATTTATTTCTTTAACACCATATGCCTTGGATATCAGACACATATCAGAGATATTTGACACAATGGAATGTACTTTCATAAATAGAGAGAGAGAAGGCAAGAAACCTAGGAACTATTAACTTCTCAGTCAGTCTTTATAACTTGGTCTTCTGCTACTTCCCATGAAATCAGTCTTTATACTTTGCTTTCCTGCTTTTTTCCTAAGCAACCTTCATGTTGATTACACTTTTCCAAATAAACATGAACTCATATTCATTTTAATAATTCTATTTTTTTTTCTGATGGAAGCATAATGTGAAAAACATTTGAATCATTCTGTGGGGAGAGGGGAATGTTCTTTAGGAAGAGCTGCTTTGAAAAGAGCTATACAAATTATCCATTTTAATTCATCTTCATAATGTTATATTTATATCAATTAATCATCTATATGCATTTCTGGACAGGTGCCACAAATGGCTATTGCAAGGTTCTAGTATCCTCTGTCAGGATATAAGTCAAAAGAAATGTTTTCGTAAAAAAAAATGCTGGATACTGGAAAAGTGAATCACTGAATACTAATATATGGAAATGACCCAGGAAACAGAGATGTTCAATTATTTACGCTTTGGAAAGAGGTGGTATTCTGTTGCCCTCTGTAAATGTTTTAAGAATTCTGGGTAGCAGATCAAACCAGTCCTAGGAAACCACTTCCCCCAGCTTAGGAGGGTTTATGCAAAACAGCTTCTCCTAAACACAAAGGACAAAGGAAAACTCCAAAGTAAATCAAAGAAAGTCTCTGAGTAATTTCTCAGTCACAAGAAAATTGAGAGTTAGGCTGGAATGGAGAGAGGATAAAATAGAACATTGACAAAAGTAACAAGATGGACAAATACTAAGAGCAGAGCAGAAAGTTGCATGATTGCAATAATCATTCAGTTCTTCCTCAAAATCAGTCACTCTTTCAATACTAAACAAACATTTAATGAGCTCCTATGATATGTAAAAGGTCTCATCCACTGGAAACTTAAAATTCAGTTCAATTATTCAATTCAACATTTAGTTCCTACTAGCTACAGGGCCTCCAGCCAAACCCTACCCAAATGCTTCTTCTTAGAATGGAAGAGAGCCTATGAGCTTTAATTCTATGATAGTTGTACATAAACTCCCTCTGATAGATCCTACTTACCTGGTAAGGCTCCAAGTATGGACCCTGATAAATTATGGGACCAAGCTCCTTTTCCCCCAGCATCTGTCAAAGCCTAAGACAGAAACTGCCTCAACAATACCTGAGAGAAAATTAAAACTCTGAGGTACCACCTTACACCTAACAGACTGGCCAATATGGCAGCAAAGGAAAGGGATAAATGTTGGAGGGGATGTGGCAAAACTGGGACACTAATACACTGCTGGCGGAGTTGTGAATTGGTTCAACCATTCTGGAGGGCAATTTGTAACTATGAGCAAAGGGTTTTAAATGACTGCCTGCCCTTTGATCCAGCCACAGCACTATTGGATTTGTACCCAAAGAGATAATAAGGAAAAAGACTTGTATAAAAATATTTATAGCCATGCTCTTTGTGGTGGCAAAAAAATTGGAAAATGAGGGGTGTCCATTGATCGGGGAATGACTGAACAAGTTGTGGTATCTGATGGGGATGGAATACTATTGTGCTCAAAGGAATGATGAACTGGAGGAATTCCATGTGAACTGGAAAGACCTCCAGGAAGTGATGCAGAGTGAAAAGAGCAGAACCAGGAGAACACTGTACACAGAGACGGATACACCGTGGCACAATCGAATGTAATGGACTTCTCTACTAGCAGCAATGCAATGATCCAGGACAACAGTGAGAAACTTAGGAGAAAGAATGTATCCACATCCAGAGAAAGAATTGTGGGAGCAGAAATGCAGGAGAAAACCATAGGATTGATCACGTGGTTCAAAAAAGATATGATTAGGGTTTTGATGTTAAAAGATCACTCTACTGAAAATATGAACAACATGGAAATAGGTTTTGAACAATAATATATGTATAACCCAGTGGAATTTCTTGTCAGCTCAGGGAAGAGGGAGAGGAGGGGAGCATAAATCATGTAACCATGGAAAGTTATTCAAAATTTTAAAAATAAATAATTATTTTTAAAAATTTAAAAATACAATACCTAGCAGAACACCAAAATCTTGTCCTTCAGCCTGCACTGCATCACTGGGCACAAGCCTGGAGACCAAAAGCCCCTCTCCCCAAAGCCAACCCTCTCAGGATCATCCAATGAATTGGACCTAAGTAGTCCACTTTGACCAATAGAGGCAACACAGATTATCTCATCCCAGATGACCACACTATAAGAGATTGTTCCCTTTTCCATCCACTCCGGTGGAGATTTGGCAGCCATCTTTGCAGGCACTGATTTCACCCCCTATCCCTGCTCCCCTTTGTTCTACCTTCCCCCACCCATTCCACTGCCACTTCTACTGACATCAACCTCCCATTCCCTCTTTGCCCTCTATTTTCTTCTAAATAAAGCTTTGCTGTATTACTTCACCCTCACCTCATTCATCTTGGGTCGGGCCCCTTGTCAGCCAGAACTGACATACGGTTCCCTGACCAGGAATCAGAACTGACAGATTCAATGATGAACTGATTGTCTGAACCAGAGGATCAGCCTAAATATGGAGAGGTCTAGTCCATTACAAGATTGACAGAAGGAAAACTAATTTTTTGGCCATAAGAACCACCAAAGATCAACTAGCAAGCCTTAGCTGGGCTGTGAGTTATATTGGTAGGCGGAATGCCTCCAACAAAGTCATGTAAGAACATGGTACAGAGCAGAGGGAGGAGAATGAGTTTTGGAGTAAGAGGACCAGAATTCAGATTCTGCCTCATTCATTTATTATCTTTGTGATATGGAAATTAAAAATAGCCTATACTCCATTAAAGAGGGAAAAAAGTTTAATCTTAAGATTGAAGTTACATCTTGTTTCTTCCCCCACCCTCTTATTGAATAAAGGAGGGAAAAAGCTTTTTCTTTATCTGTAAACAAGTTTCTTAAGATAGTGGGGTATAGAAAAACATGCCAGACTTCTGGCTTCATCCAGAAAACCCTGGTCTCTCACCCTGATTGATTCCCTAGCATCCTAAAAACTCACCTCCAGTCCAGAGTGAGGTCAAAGTGCTCCAATCAGAAGATCTTGGAAAAGGAACATCACCAAGAACATAAATTGGAATATGAGGAGTAAGAGGAAGCTTTCTTTCTTAGAATCCAGAGTGAGTAGATGTGCAAGGTGTACAGTCTGACCCAGCTTTCAGAAGGGAAAGTGGCTGTCCACATGTGACTGGTCCCTTCTCTTTCTCTGGTCTGCTTTTAACTGTTTAATAAAAAATTATAATTTAAGATAGTTTCCAGGGAATTTTAATTATAACAGTGACTTTAGATAAGTTACTTTATTCCTCTGGACCCCAGCTTCCACATCTCCAAAAGTGAGGAGTTTGGACTTGATGGCCTCTGAGACCTCTTTCAGGAACTATGCACCCTAACGACTATTCTAAGTATTCATACATGTGCAAAGTGCTGGGGGACGAAGATCTTAAGGATCATCCGTTAAACTGGAATAAAGGACACAATATGGACACAGATAAATATGATACAAGGAAAAGAACTAAAACCTGTTGACTGGGAAAATCTAAAGTAATTGTGGTGAATGAATAGAATGTAACATTGTAGCACTTTAAGAAACAACATAAAGGAAGAATTCATAGAAATATGAGAAGAGTTCTCCAAAATGATGCAGAATGAAGTCAGCAGAACCTAGGAAGCAATGTAAATAATGACTAATATAAATTTACACAGTGTTAATAGAAAGGAAAAAAGGAACACCATGTACTTATAATGCACAATCTTGACCCCAACAAAGAAATTTTTTAAATGTTGTTTATTTTGATAAACATTTTTTTTAATTTTGTTACAAATGATGGCTCTCTGGTTAGGTACAGGGTTGGGATGGGGGATGTGAAATAAAAATAATATGTTATTATTGTAGTTGTTTAGTGAATTGGTCATATCCAATTCTTTGTGACTGTATCTGGGATTTTCTTGGCAAAGACACTTTAAGGGTTTGTCCTTTTCTTCTCCAACTCATTTTACAGCCAAGGAAACTGAAGAAAACAGGATTAAGTGACTTGCCCAGCTTCTAAGTAAGGATCATAAGGCCAGATTTGAACACGGGACTTTCTAACTCCAGATCTGGCACTCTATCCAATGTGCCACTTAGCTGCCCTAATTTTAGGAATGAGGAAACTGAGTCAAACAGGGTTGAGTGGCTTGCCAGGGTCATAGAACTAGAAAGGGTCTGAGGGCAAATTTGAATTTTTAGGGACGAGGAAAATGAGGCAAATAGGATTAAGTAACTGGCCCAGGGTTATACAGCTAGAATGTGTCTGAGGTCAGATTTGAACTCAGATTCTTATGACTCTTCTATATACAGTGCCCTGCTAGCTGCCCCAATATAAGTATGAGATATTAATAATTATTTTAATTTATTTTAAAATTAAATCATTTAAAATGTAAAATACTGGGAGACAAGATTAATTGAAGAGTTAACTAATGACTGGTTAAAGAAAAATCAGGGAAAGCATCACAGAGAAAATGGGACCCAAGATATGTCATAAAGGCAAGTATCTTGAGGCAGGAAGGCAAGCTAGCTATAAGGAAGGGCCTGTGTTAATATCCAGATGTATTGTCAGGGTCAGGGAACAGCTGGCTATCCAGTTTGACAAGAAGGTAAAGGTTGTGATGGGAAGTATTATGAACAAAGGCGAGAGTTACTAAATTCAGTTGCAGCTGATAAAAGATGAAGGAGATGAACCATGATAAGTAGACAGAGCATTTCCCATCATATGAGCTTAATGAATCACAGAATTATCTAGAGATGAAAGCAACCTGAGTGGTTATCTACCCCAATCTTATTTTACAAATAGGGAAACTAAGGCACAATTTACATAAATGACACTGTATACAGTGACAGAGGCAAAATTTCCACCCAAACCTGGATTCAAATCACACATTTGCCACTTAACAAAGTGTGACATGAAAACTCATTTAACTTCCCTGAGTCTCAATCTGTTCACTTTTTAAATGAATCAGTTAGACTAGAGGGTCTCTGAGGTCCCTTTTATCTCTAAGACTATGATTCTATGAGCCCAATCTACTAAACTCCATTTCCAATATCCTAATTTGACTGCACTACTTTTTATTTTCTGAGTTTTGTTGCAAATGCTTATCCTCAGAAAAAAAAGTAGGGCTCAAAAGAAGGCTCATTCCCCCAAGATAAATATTCTTCTCTGAGATTAAAATGAAGTAAACAAATTCTCTATTTCATTTTACTTAAGGTGTACAAACATATTTAGAGACTGCAATCAGGAAAACTTTCTTATTAGGTGGAGTAATATTGATTCATTGCCTAAGTCAATTCTGTGTGGAACTAACACTTTCTAACACCCTTCATTTAGCTTCAGGCTCTGAATCAGACATATTGCTGCTTACAGCAAATGAACGTTGATGTTAACTTTCATCTATGTCATTCGATGGTATGATTCAGGGGTGGATGAAAATGGCAGACTTCCCAATAAAAGCTGTTGGGACAGCTAGGTTTCACAGTGGTTAGAGCACCCAGCCTTAAGTTAGACTCATCTTCCCGAGTTCAAATCTGGCCTCAGACACTTATTAGCTGGGTGACTCTGAGTAAGGCACTTAACTCTATTTGCCTCAGTTTCCTCATCCATAAAATGTGCTGGAGAAAGAAATGATAAACCACTCAAATGTATTTGCCAAGAAAGCCCCAAATGGGGTCATAAAGAGGCAGGTAAAACTGAAAACAACTAAACAACAAGACCTTCAGACAAGTCTAATGTATTACTGACTTCTCCCATCCTCTCCATTACTATAATTGATCAGTGTAGGGAGCTCCCAATGAAATACTGGTACAGTGGTTAGGACTGACATATTGGAGTGCTGAACTCAGTGTCACCAGATGAGTTCAAATCCTGATTCTGCCACTTATTGCTTGTAAGATCTTGGGCAAAGCCAGTCTCTTCATCTCTCTGGACTTCATGTTCATTTGTAAAAATGAGGAGGTTGGATTAGAATACCTCTAAGGTCCCTTTCAGCTCTATCTCTCTTACCTCATAATTGTATCCCACTCTAAGCTGCCTCCTCAGCTAGCCACATTTGTAGGTCATGTACTCAGAGATCAACAAGTAACCCAGGCTCCACTCCTCAGATCTTCTCCAGGCCATCACCCCTCTACTAACTACACTACTCTTTCCTTTCTCATTATGATCCATACGACATATCCTGTGGGGCTACTAAAATCATAATATGAGGCAGCTAGGTGACTCATTGGATAAGGAGCCAGGCCTGGAGAGAGGAGGTCTTGGTTTCAAATATGGCCTCAGACACTTCCTAGCTGTGTGGCCCTAGGCAAGTCACTTAACCCTTATTGCCCAACTCTTATTGCTCTTCTGTCTTGGAACCAATACTCAGTATAGTATATAGGATAGGACAGAGTAGTTAAGTATAGCATAGTATATATAGTATAATATCATAATATGGTATAGTATTGTAAATATAGTATAGTATAGATACAATTGATGCTAAGTATTGTTTCTAAGGCAGAAGAACAGTAAGGGCTAGGCTATGGGTTAAGTGACTTACCCAGGGTCACAAAGCTAGGAAGAGTCTGAAGCCAGATTTGAACCCAGATCCTCCCATCTCCAGGTCTGGCTCTATCTGCTGAGCCACCTAGTTGTACCCACTAAGAGGTGTGTGTGTGTGTGTGTGTGTGTGTGTGTGTGTGTGTGTGTGTGTGTGTGTGTGTTTGTTTTTTACTGTATCATGAGCTGTAATTGTATACCTTCCATTAAGAGTCAGACAGTAGGCACAATTAGATCAAAATAAAGCTATTTCCTAAGATGGCACAATCAGAACAGTAGCTACCAAATATCCCCTTCCTCAGTAAATTTATAACGTGTTCTTCCATAAACGCATAAAGGGTCCATGGGTACACACACATGTGGCCAAGGTCTCTTCACAGTCCTTTCTCCCCTGGAATTTTCCAGAAGCTTCCCCTGTATACCATGTCTCTACTGGGAGAGGTACTCAGTTGTGGCTCCCAGGGTCTGATCCTTACAAGGCAGTAATTCTTTTTTTGTTGTTGTTATTATTTAGAATATTTTTCCATGGTTACATGTTTTGTGATTTCCTCCTACTTCCCTCCCCCCTCCTAGAGCTGACAAGCAATTCCACTGGTTTATACATGTATCATTGTTCAACACCTATTTCCATATTATTTATATTTGCAGTGGAGTGATCTTTTAATGCCAAAACTCCAATCATATCCCCATTGAACCACATGATCGATGATTGATATTTTTTTTTCTGCGTTTCTGCTCCCACGGTTCTTCCTCTGGATGTGGATAGCATTCTTTCTCAGAAGTTCCTCATTGTCCTGGATCATTGAATTACTGCTAGTAGAGAAGACAGTTACATTTGATTATGCTACAATGTATCAGCCTCTGTGTACAATGTTCTTCTGGTTCTGCTCCTTTCATTCTGCATCAGTTCCTGGAGGTTGTTCCAGTTCACATGGAATTCCTCCACTTCATTATTCCTTCCAACACAATAGTATTCCATCACCATCAGATACCACAGTTTGTTCAGCCATTCCCCAATTGAGGGACACCGCCTCATTTTCTAGGTTTTTGCCACCACAAAGAGTATAGCTATAGATATTTCAAGGCAGTAATTCTAATAAATCCAATCAATCCATAAATATTTATAAAGTACCTTCTGTGGCCAAGCACTGGGCTATGCACTGAGGATACAAAAGGAGATAAAAAATAGTTCTTGACCTCAAGGATCTTACAATCTAGTGGGGAAGACATCATGCAAATAAATATGTAAAAGCAAGCTATAAAGATACCCAAGAGATAATTAATAGAGGGAAGGCACTGAAATTCAGAGAGGGGTAGGAAAGGCTTCCCACAGGTGAAACTTAAGTTAGGACTTAAAGGAATCCAGGAGGTCAATAGTGGTCAAGAGAGAGCATTCCAAGTAAGGGGAACAACCAGTGAAAATACTTAAAGCTAAGAATGGAGTATCTTGTTCTTAGAACAGTCAGAAGGCCAGTGTAACCACTAGAGAGTAAGGTATAAGAAACCTGGAAAGGGAGGAAGGGTTGAATACGAAACAGAGTATTTTGTATTTGCTCCTAGAAAGCAATAGGGAGTCATTAGAATTTAATAAAACGGGGGTGACACGATCAGACCTGCACTGCAGGGAAGTCACTTTATTGGTTGAATGGAGGATGGATAGAGTGGGGAGAGACTTGAGGCAGACAGGCATACTCTCCATCAAGCTATTGCAATAATCCAGGAGTGAGGTGATGAGGCTCTGCGCCAAAGTGATGCCAATTTCAGAGAGAAAGGGGCATATTCAAGAGATATCTCAAAGGTGAAATCAGCAGACCTTGGCAATAGCCTAGAAATGGATGGGGATAGTGTGGTGAGGGATAATGAAGAATCCAGGATGATTCCCAACTTGTGAGTCTGAAGGAAGCCATTGAATAGAGGAGGTGGTGGGAGAGTTAAGGGGGAAAGATAATGAGTTTGGTTTTTGAACATATTAAGATGTCTGTTGAAAACCCAGCTTTAGATGTCTGAAAGGCAGGTGGAGATACAAGTCTGGAGACCAGCAAGGATATTAGAACAGGCCAGGTATTTGAGATTCATTAGCAGAGACATGGGCGTTGAATCTATGGGAACTGAAAAGATCACCTAGATGGAGAAGAGAAGAGGACCCAGACACAACTCTGAGAGATATCATCCATGGTTAAAAGGTATGATCAAGAGGAGAATCCAGCAAAGGAGTTGGATAAGTAGAAGAAAAATCATGAGAAAGTATGCCCCAAGGGTCTAAAGAGAAAAGAGTGTCAAGGAGGAGAGAGTGATGAACAAAGGCCCCACAGAGGTCATGGAGAAGGATTGAGAAAAGACCATTGGACTTGGCAACTAAGAGGTCACTGGCAATTTTGGAGAGGGCAGTTTCAGTGAAATGATAAGGTTAGAAGCCAGATCATGAGGGGTTAAGAAAAGAGTGAGAGGAGAGAATGAATAGGCACCTAATTGTAGACCACCTTTGAAGGAGTTTAACTACAAAGGATCAAGAAATATAGGTTGACAGCAGAGATGGAAGGATCAAGTGAAGGTCTTTTTCAACCCATTTTCAGTTCTTTTCTCTGCTACCCAGGAGTCATACTACCTGATGTTGCTTTTGGCCTTCAAGTAACTGACTATCCCTCTGGATCCAGATTTGTCTGAAAAATATATGTCTAAGTTTCCTCAATTGGCCCTAAAACTCCACAACTGCTGGACACAGTATCTCCCTCTATGCTAATAGCTTTCTTACTAGACAGCATGCCCCAAGAACTGAAGAGCTGGGTTCTTCTCCAGATGTTGGAACTCTCTTCTCCTTTTCTCTTTGACTGTCTCAGACTGCTTGGACTATGTATTTTAAGTGTATGGCAAATTATTATTCATCCAATGATATTGTTCCCTTCTGACAAAGAAAGAGGCAGAGACAGAGAGACAAAGCCAGAAAGAGTTAGAAAGAAAGAAAGATGGAGAGAGAGGTGGAGAATCTCAGAATGGATAGAGAAAAAGAAGACTGGATAGAGGAAAAATGGGAGGGAGAGGAGAGGAGAGGAGACAGACAGACAGACAGACAGACATGGTGAGGGAGGGAGGGAGGGAGGTGGTGCATTGTTAGGTCATTGTTGAGGCATTAACATGTTGATAACTTCAACTGAGCCAGGGGCAGGAATATTCCCTCTTACATTATGATGCTACAATTTCTTCTGCCAATATAGGTTGTCATATTCTCTGTAACTTGTGGTCTTAATGAGTTGCCTAGAGGCAAGGAGAGACTAAGTGACTTCTCTCTTGTCACATAGCTGTCAGAGGTGGGGCTCTTTATCTACTAAGCCAGGGGTTCTTTGCCTCTTGTTTTGTTCCATGGTCCCATCTGGCAGGCTCATGAAGCCTATGGACCCCTTCTCAGAATCAAGTTTTTAAAAGTATAAAATAAAAGACATAAATTTACTTAAGAAGCCAATTATGCTGAAATACAGTTAGCAAAACATTTTTTAAAAATAAGTTCATGGATCTCAGGTTAAGAACCCCTGAACCATGCCTTGTTGCCTCTAGTACTTCTTATCCTAATTGCAAGAAATTTATTGTATATTTAGTGGCTACTGTGGAGTTATCTCTTACCCACTGCTCATCAGATGACTGGAATGTTTTATTTAAAGGCATTTTAGGAAACAGATGGGGGAGAAGCTACCACCACTTCCTTTGTGCCTTGGAGAGATACCTTGCAAATAGTTTCCTTGCACACTTATCACATACTAATGTGTGTTATATTTATCTGTGTGTCTTTTAACATCCTCCCTTACTAGACTGGCAGACACTTGAATTCTTTATCTTTTTTATCTTCCCAAGGGACCAGCACAATACTTTTGCTCATATGTGATCCACTAAGTGATTTGTGACTTTTGTCAGCATGGAGAGCTCCCAAGAGTAGAACTCTCTTCACCAACGAACAGCAATCTACCTATAATTTAGGAAATTAGCAGATCCAGAACCTGAAAGACATTCAGAGGTTATCTAGTCCATCCCTGTCATTCTTACAGAGAAGGAAACTGAGGCCCAGAGAAAATAAATGGCTTACCCAGGTCACACTAGTTGTTTGCTTCAGAATCAGTTTAAACCCAGTTCCTCTGTTTCAGAGTCAAAGCCCTTACCACTACATCATTTAACTTCTCTCTCAATAAATCCTAGATAATAGCTGGAGAAACTGGATTTTACTTATTTGAGACATACAGATAGTATCAGAGTCAAAATTTAAACTTAAATCTTCCTGAATCCAAGTCCAGCCCTCTATCCACTCTGCAACACTACCCCAGAACTGTGCATAGTGGATACTTTATAAATGTTTGTTGACTGAATAGACAATCAACCTATCTGGATTTACTCTGCACCTTAGACTCACAGACATAGAAGCTATCTTAGATGATGGAATCTAGCCACATTTTGAAAATGGGAAAATTGAGATTGGGAGTATTGAAATGATTTTGCCCAAATTTGCACCAAGTTGGTCAGGATCCTAATCCCCTTCAGCCTCCCAGAATGTTGCTCAAAACTAGGCTACTCTCTCCATCTTCTGAATCTAATCTGCCATATTAGTCTTGACTTCCCAGGTCCAGATTCTTCTAGGTCCAATTCTTCAGGTTTCCAGCCTCCTGATCATTATAGACAGTTCAGAGTCCAGCCAGACTCATTCATCATCACCTTTTGGCTCCCCTATCCCTGAGAGTGAAAGTAAAATCCCTTTTACATCAAAATCTAGTGTCTCTCTCTCTCTCTCTCTCTCTCTCTCTCTCTCTCTCTCTCTCTCTTTCTCTTATAGTATGTGTGAAGAGTGGATCAAACTCTCTTTGTCTATCAATCAGTAACTTTTAAGTTAATCAATCAAAAACTTAAGTACCCCTACTTAGTACCTTACTAGTCACTAAGTATGAGAATTCACAAGTCACTTGCAAGAGTGGGTGACAACTCCAGAGACGACTGCCCCCCCCCACCCTAGGCAGTGCTAAGTAAATTGAAAGACTGCTATTGGTTCCTATAAAGTGGGAAAGGGACAGGAAGTGATGTGGAAAAAGGACTATAAAAAGTCCTCAACTTCCTGTCCAAGGGACTTCTCCTTGAGGCTTCTCCTTTGGAGTTCTTCTTTGGAGTCTGCTCCTTGGGGCTTTTGAACTTCAACTTCATTGGGCCTTTCAGTTGGAGTTTTTGACTTCAGGACTTTAACTTTTGGCTTTGGAACTTCTTGGAATTGGGGACTTTCTTATTGGGTTCACTGCTCCCTCAGTGAGCTTATCTCACAAGGGTTTTTCGCCATTGGGACCTTACCTGGATCCTGGCTGGCTTAGAAGTGAGTGACTAGGATTCCCACGTGGCAATTGGGACTCTGTCAGGGAGTGGGCTTCATTTCACTGGATCACCATTTAGGACAGGATAGGCAGTCTCCTTACTTCCTTCCCTTCCACATTTCCCTCTTTTTACTAATATTCCAATTAAACAAAGTTGCAAAAAGCTGCTAATAGTTTTCCTGACTTAAGGGATAATAATCAGCGACCATCTCTCATTTAGTCAAAATCCCAATTTAACCATTATATTTACTAAGTAGGAAAATTCTCCATGCTAGACCCTGACATATGTCATTAAGTAATTTAGCCTGGTCAAATTAGCTATCTCTTCACTCACCTTGACCTGTGCTCTTCCTGTCCCTCCCTCCATCCACTGATTCTCCTAACACTAAGCAACAACAATAAACATAATAATTTTACTCATGCCATCACCACCACCATGTCCTTCTCCCCTTCCCCCACCACACCCATATTGGATTCTTCCTTGTTCCCCATCCCCACTTCCAGGCTTTTTCATACTTTGAAGTGTATTTCATCTAGGTTTCTGGTAGATGTTTTCTACTGACCTTCGGGACACTTGCCCTCCTTCTTCAATGAGTTCCATGCATGTATCAGTCATTTTCTCCATCTCAGTCCCCATCCTCATTCTAGGGAAACTTCAACATATATATGAATCTCCCCTCAAACACTTGTTATTCACCTTACTTACCATGACCCACTCCTCTACCCCCACCTCAGCTACACAATGAAATGGTCATACCCATGATCTTGCCATCATATGAATTATGAAATTTATTTATCTGATCATAATATTTTTATCATTCTATATTTCCCTTTGCCTTTAAACTCAAACTTCAATTTGCATCTTTATGTAGACTACTAATTCTTTCTCAGGCCATATTACACTGGCTATATACTCTTCTATCTTCTCCCATCTTGAGGTATAATTATTTGTGATCTCTTTTGTGGTTTTCTGGCAAGGATACTGGATTTGGTTGCCATTTCCTTCTCCATCTCATTTGACAGATAAGGAAACTGAGGCAAACAGGGTTATATGACATGACCAGGATCACACAGCTGGTAAATGTCTGGGACCAGGTTTAAACTTCGCAAGATGAGTCTTCCTATCTTAGGTTCAGCACTCTATCTGCTGCCCCACTATGATCAACTTATGAACACTAGAGACGACCTCAGTGATGATGTAGTTCAACCCTTTTATTTATAGATGAGGAAACAGAGGGAGGCATAAAGACTTAGCATTCACAATAATAGTAGTAATAATAATAATAATAATAGCTAACATTTACTTACTAATTGCTAAGCACAGCACTAAGCACTTTACAACTACTATCTTATTTGGTTCTCACAACAATCCTGAGAGATAGGTGCTATAATTACCCCATTTCACAGATGTGAAAACTGAAGCAAACAGTGATTAAGTAACTTACTCCAGATCATACAAATATTAACTTTCTGAGTCCAGATTTGAACTCCTGACTCCAGCCCCACCACTCTATCCATTGTAGCAGCCAACTCAACCATGGTCAAGCAGCTTAGAAAGAACATGCACAGTAAAAAAGTAGGAGAGCACTTTGTTTTTCTTTTTAGTTACATAGGATGGCTCACTGGACATTAGAGGGAAGAAGAATATATTCAGAAATGATGGTGAGGCAAAAAATGAAAGATATCAATAAAAATTTTAAAGTTAACATCTTAAAGTAAGAAAAATGTGGCAGTTATTCTCTTTGTTGTACACAAAAGGCCTTTTGAGATCATTTAGCATGCAAAAATGGATTGTTGTACTGAATTATTCAGCTCCTTTGCCATAAGAAATGAGAACCACATATCAAAAATTGTAGAAAATGAATTGATTGTTTGACTATCATATTGAATTCCATGAAACCACAAATGCTGACCTCCAGTGTTATACTTCTGCTGCTAGCGATGTTTTTACCAACTCCCTTCTCCCTTGGCTACTATGACACTGCTCTCCCAGAGTTCTCCTTTACCTGTTTGACTTGTTCAGTCATTTTCAATACCATCTGGCTCTTTGTGACATCATTAGGGATTTTCTTGGCAAAGATCCTGGAGTAGTTTTCCATTTCCTTCTCCAGCTTATTTTGCAGATAAGGAAACTGAGTCAAACAGTATTAAATCACTTGTCCAGGGTCACATAGCTAGTGGCTGAGGCCATATTTGAACTCAGGTCTTCCTGACTCCAGGCCCAGAACACTATCCACTATGCTGCCTAGCTGCTCTTCTGGCTATATCTTCTAAATCTCTGTTGCTGGAGCCTTCCATTATCTAGCCATAGGTATCCCTCAAGGTTCTCTATCTTGGTACCAATCTTAATGATTTCATTTATTCCCCAGTCATAAAATATTTACAAATAACACAGAAATTTATACTTCTAGATCTGAAGTCAGGTCTTCCTGACTTGAGATCTAATGTGCTCAAGATGCTTACAACCTAATAGAATTAGAACTGGAATGTAGAATCCTCGAGAACAGAATTTTGTTTTTGTCTTTGTATCCTTAGAACCTTGGGGATTCAAGGGTCTGACTCACAGTGAGGACAAAGTAAATACTTTATTTATTGGGGTTGGTGATTCACTTGGGGGTCCTGGGCTTTTCCTCTGTAATATAAGGGGATTAGACTGGATAAATTTAAGGTACCTTCCCATTTTCATTTTCTATAGTTAAATATAAACCTAATTGAGTTTTTTTTTAAACCCTTACCTTCTGTCTTGGAGTCAATACTGTGTATTGGCTCCAAGGCAGAAGAGTGGTAAGGGTAGGCAATGGGGGTCAAGTGACTTGCCCAGGGTCACACAGCTGGGAAGTGTCTGAGGCCAGATTTGAACCTAGGACCTCCCGTCTCTAGATCCACTGAGCTACCCAGCTGCCCCCCTAATTGAGTTTTGCTACAGGCACTAATAATTCAACTCAACAAACATTTATTAATTACCCAAGCTAAGGTATGAGGCAGAGGAGTACAAGTCTGAGACAGAGCATAGTTCCTAACCACAATGAATCTCAGAAAATGGCATTGATAAATGCAAAAAAAAAAAAAAAAGAAAAGAAAAGAAAAGAAAAAGAAAAATGCTGATATATACATTAAGAACCAGGCAGGCAAACTATGCAAAGGAGGAGGAGCCTTTGATAAGTTGGGGTGAGATGAGGAGGAATTCATAGTTGTCTGAACTAACTTCCTAGTTAAAAAATGATACTTGAGTTGATCTTTCAAGGATAGGCTTGAATTCAATAAGCTGAGGTAGGTTGGTGAGAAGGGGAGGCATCTCAGACATCCGGAACACTGTGAGCAAAGATAAGGAAATGAGAAAATATTGAGTGTGTATGGGGAGAGGAGCCCATTGTAGCCACCAATCAATCAACAACCAACAAACATTTATTAAGTTCCTACTGTATGCCAGGCATTTATTACTTAATGAATAGAAAGATGGCGGCATTGGAGCCAAACCTGGATTCAGGATCTTCCTCTGACTTATCAGAGAAAATCCCTTTACTTCTCAATGCTGTAAGCAGCTCCCTAAGATTCTCGGTTTCAGAGAAGTGCTGATCTAATTGGCAACAGGAAATTTTCCCATCTGAGTTCCCTTTTCCAATGAAATCACAGGTTCTAGTTTCCCTTTCCCCATGTGCCAAGCACTGCATTAGGTTCTGGGAATATAAGCTCTAAAAAATTCCTGATCTCAAAGATTTTATATTCTTCTGGAGGAAAATGTGTTCAAATATAAGTAAATGTAAATATGTGTCAAATAACGACAAGATCATAGGCTGGGCGGTTGGGAATGATACAACAGAGAGAGAGGAAGGTGCAGAATATAAGACTTAGAAGGTGAAGGCAGGACTCACTAACATTAGTCTAATTCTACATAAAACCAAAACGATGCTTAAAAAGAAATGCATTTAATGACAAGAAATGTCCCCCAACATGCTACCCATTAATCTATATGCTTCCATTGCGCATCTTTGTGTGCCTGCCTACAATTATAATGTTGGCATATACGTAAGGAGTGCCAGTTAATATTTTCAAAACTGCATTTCAGTTCTCCATTTTTACATCTGTCAAAAAACAAAACCCCATATTTTCATATGTAGTCACTCTCTCAGAGCTGTAACAAATGTTTTTCCCAAATGGAGTGCAGATGGAAAATGTAAGTAAATACAGTCTCAGAGAATGACTACCTTCCCCCTGGAGAATCACGGAGTTGCCCAAGCATTCAATTATCTGTTGAACATATCCTATGAGAGAGTTTGGGGAGGCTGAGGAGCCAAGCAGTTAAACAGAGACCAAAGGGTGCCTGTTACTTTTTATTACAAACCACAGTTCCAGTCAAAGAAGCCCAGGTTTCAATCCTCATTCCTTTTTCCAAAGTCATAGACCTTAACTTGTAGAGATGCTAAAACACTATCTGTGTCCTCAAGGCCATTAATTTCCTCTATGAGACTTCAAAGTCACAAGACATACATTCCACAGCTAGGGCCAATGGGTATATAACATAAGGGAGGGAGATCTGGACTCGAGAGATGGAAACAATTTTTCATAATGGTGGCTCTTCGGTAATAGAATGGGTTGTCACATGTTCTCTTTCCCAAAAGTGTTCAAATAGAAGATAAATGACTTTGCTCCCTACCCCTGCCGGAAGCAGTGAATAGCACAACAGATAAAGCATTGGTCCTGCCAGGAATACCAGAGCTCAAATCTGACCTCATTCACATACTAGCTGTAGGACCTTGGACAAGTCATTTAACTTGTTCTCTGCCTGTTTCCTCAACTCTAAAATGGAGATAATAACACCAACCTCTCGGGGTGTTGTTGTGAGGATTATATGTAATAATATTTGTAAAAAGTTCTTATCACAGTGCCTGACCCAAAGAAGGTGCTAAACAAATACTTTCTCTCTCTCTCTCTCTCTCTCTCTCTCTCTCTCTCTCTCTCTCTCTCTCTGTCTCTGTCTCTGTCTCTGTCTGTCTGTCTGTCTCTTGCTCTCTCTTTCTTTCTCTCAGTCACCAAACAGTCACCAAAGCCAGGACATTGTGGTAGTGAGTAAAGAATCTTCTATTCTCATGTCCATCAAGTCTGTACCTTCCCTTTGAACCAATGGAGAGCTGTCCTAAGTCAAGGAGACAACTCCAAATTCTGTCTCTCTCTGTCTCTCTATCTCTGTCTCTCTCTGTCTCTGTCTCTCTCTGTGTCACACACACACACGCACACACACACACACACACACACACACACACACACACACACACACACTCCCTAAATTAAAGTTGTAGAGGGATTGCACTACATCTCCAATGGAAGACTGGACAGGAGGGTTTCCAAGATCTCTTCCAGCTCTGAGAATCTATGAATTTAAGGTTCTTTATTGCTGTTTCAAGTAGTAAATCCTACCAGAATAGTGAACTAAGTTGCAGATACAAATGGCATTAGGTAGATGCCTCTGAGAAATTAGCAAATCTTGGATAATTTAAAACAGAGATTCGAATTTTATCTACTTATTTTATTTACAAATTCATAGACACCCAGAGTATAAGAATTGGAAGGTCCTTTAAAGATCATCTAACCTTGGGCAGCTGGGTAGCTCAGTGGAGTGAGAGTCAGGCCTAGAGACAGGAGGTCCTAGGTTCAAATCCGGCCTCAGCCACTTCCCAGCTGTGTGACCCTGGGCAAGTCACTTGACCCCCATTGCCCACCCTTACCAATCTTCCACCTATGAGACAATATACCAAAAAGTACAAGGGAAAAAAAAAAAAAAAAAAAAAAAAAGATCATCTAACCTTTATAATAATAATGGTCACAAACAGAACTTTATGAGAGGTGATGGAATATCTTGGCTGGAGAGCTGACCTCAGAGTCAAGAAGACTCAGCTCCAAGTTCTACCTTTGATACATACTGTTTGTCTCTCTAATCAAGTCCCTTAAATCTCAGAGCCCCCTCCCTACCCCCACAAGTCTCTAAGACTATTCAATGCTGAGAAAATGCCCATCTGAATTGGTAGAGGGAAATTATTCACCAAAAGGAACCCACCACACATCCTTTAAGCCTTTTTTCCCCCTAACCCTTACTTTCTGTCTTAGAATTTATATTAAGTATTGGTTCCAAGGCAAAAGACCTGGATTTGAGTTATCCAGGTGCCCCATGGGAGAATGCTGAGGGAAAAGATCTGACAGAAACATGGTCATGTGAAGGAGCACTGGAAGAGCAAACACTATGTAATGAATAGGGGATTGGACTTTGAGTTAAAAGATCTAAATTCAAATCCCTTCCATAGTCACTTTCTAGATGCATGACCCTGGGCAAGTCAGGCTAAGTTGTTTGGGCCTTGGATTCCTTCTTCATTCTTATGGCCTCTAAAGTCCTATCTCTAGGCTCTAAATCTCTGATCCAATGAGCTGGCTGAAAAAGCAAGAGAGCAAAGCACCATAGAATAGAAAGAGGAATGACGATGGAGTGAGACAACCTACGTGTGAGTCCTAGTTAGACCATACCCAGGTCATTGGCTGTTCTGTCTTGGAAAGGACACTTTCTGCGTCTAACCTTATTCTTCTATAAAAGGGCACAATTACCATACTTATTCTATCAGCCAATTATTAAGCACCTACTATATACCAGAAACTGAGAGTGTTGTGAGAGCTCTGTGAGAGAATACAGGTCAAAGTATACTGATGTATTCAATGATACATAAAGATGAGGTGCTTTTCCTGGGATGGAACCAACTTTTAACCATCCAACATATTTAAATCCACAAATTGTCTTCAAACATGGCACCTTGCTTTTGTCTATCCTCCAACTAAAGTATTTGGTGGAGTAGAAGGAGCCCTAAATTCAGAATCCAAATGGGTTCAAATCCTACCTCTGCTACTTACTACATGCATGGTCTACATTAAGTAAGTCACTTTAAGCTCTCTGGGCCTCACTTAATTATCTGTAAATTGAGAGCATTAAACTGGGTGCCTCTAAAGTCCTTTCTCTTGCATTGAAATGTTTTTTTAAACTAAATTAATTTAAATTAAATTAATTAATTAAAATTAACCTTCCCAGTCCCCAAACCTGAAGGCCATCAAACAGTCTCCAATGCCTATGGAGGGACACAGTGGCAATAAGCAAAGAATCTTCCTTCTACTCTCCTGTCCACCTTCCCTTAGAACCTCTAGTGGAAGGCCCTAAGAGCCACAGTGCCTTGTGTTGGCACCAGAATAGTCTCACCCAATAATATTTGTAAAAGCACTTAGTACAGAGCCTGGCACATAGTGGGCACTCTGTAAATGCTTATTCTCTTCCCCTTTCCCATTGCCCTCTCTCCTTCCCTTGGTCCAGTCAACCAGTGGCTCCAAAGAGAAAGCATAGGATCAAAGTCTGTAGAAGAGGATTTCATTTTTCAGGGGACAGAAAGGGAGAACAGAAGTAAATACTGACATCCCTCAGGCCTGATTTACACAGAAGCAACACAACTTGGCAAAAAATGAAAACAAAAAAGCAAAAAAAAATGTCATCTACATTCTTGGACACTGGATTGATTTTTTTTTCCATTTCTTACCCAGATATTTGACATCTCAGACAGTTGATAATGACTCTGAGAATTAATTGACAAGGTCTCACCTCTTTTGCTAAGCACACACAAAGGCTGTTGCCCTGGCAGGAGGGTTCTAATCCTTTGCCAAGGAGCTCTATGTTTAGCTCTAATCTGTTCCACATTTTTTATCAACAACTAAGATAAAGATGTTGAGAACATGCTGATCAAATCTGTAATTGCTGCCAGGCCAGAAGGAATTGACATCAACACCAGAGTAGGTGGCCCTTCTCTTTAGAGATGACTCAGGAAAATTCAGATAGAAAACTAGGAAATGGGATGATCTGGAAGAAGAATATCTTGGCTGGAGAGCTGACCTCAGAGTCAAGAAGACTCAGCTCCAAGTTCTACCTTTCATACTACTGTTGGTCTCTCTTAAATCTCAGAGCCCCCTCCCTACCCCCACAAGACTCTAAGACTATTCATTGCTGAGAAAATGCCCATCTGAGTTGGTACCCTTCCTTTCTTTGTATAAATGGCAAACTAAGAGAACAGAACGCTATTAAGTGCCAGGCTCCCATGGAATGCTGGTCAATGTTGCTGAATAGTTTTTTTTTCCTCTTTCTTTTTTTACTCCATGTTATAAGGGATGTCTCTCTGAGTAGGGGAAGGGCAAAGTTTATGTCAGCAATCAGAGGTGATATAAGAGCAAAAAATGTCAACAACCTTTAGAAAGAATGACTCACAACTCAATTCATTTCAGCAGCATTTATTGAATTCCTTCTGAGTGCCAAGGCTTTGGGCCAGGCATTGGAGATAAGAAACAAAACCAAACCCATAGTTTTTGTCCCAAAGAAGCTTATATATTACTAGAGGCTCATGTAAGCCTGGAAATTCCTCATAAAATCATGCCACAGCCTGGATAAACATTTGTCCAGATAAATAAATACAGCATAATTTGAGGAGGAGAGGAGAATGCTAACAAGGCTTGGGATCAGGAAGAACTTCTAGCAAGAGGTGACATCTCAATATCACAAGACTGAAGAGCTAGAGAGACTCAGCAGCATTTAGTCCAGACACTAAAGGAATTCCTACCATCATATACTCTGCCAGTGGCTGTCTACTCTGTACTGGGAGAGTTCTGTGGGGGGAAAAAAAGGGTAGGAAGGAAGTGAGAGATTCTAAAGTGTCCAAATGAGAAAGAAATGCATTCCAAGTTGAGGAGACCACTTCTCCAAGGAGAGTAAGCCAGGCAATGGAGTGTCAAGTTCAGCAAACAACAAGTAGGTGATCTGAGCTGGAATGTACAGTTTTGTGGCTAGTCACTTTTCAGTCCTGTCCAACTCTTCATGATGGGGTTTCCTTGGCAAAGATACTAGAATGGTTGGTCACTTCCTTCTCCAGCTCATTTTATGAGCTGAGGATTTTATGAGATGAGGAAACACAGGCAAACAGAGTTAAGTGACTTGCCCAGGGTCACACAGCAGAGATACTAGAGTGGTTGCCATTTCCTTCTCCAGTTCATTTGACAGATAAGGAAACTGAGGCAAGTCGCTTAACTCTGTTTGCCTCCTTTTTCTCATCTATAAAATGAACTAGAGAAGGAAATAGCCAACCGTTCTAGTATCTTTGCTGTGTGACCCTGGGCAAGGATCTGAGAACAGAATTGAACTAACTTCTTCCTCACTCCAAGCCCAGTGCTCTCTCCATCACTGCCCCATCAATTTGTTTACTTGTGCTAAAAACCATGGTTTATCTCAGCACTGAGAAAGGCTGACTGGGATAGCTGCCCAGAAATAATGGCATTCTACCAATAGTGATAGCTAATGGGCCCAGGGACTGAGAAGGGGATCTCAACACCATGGGCTTCTACTTTAAGGACTTCTATTTTTCAAGTTTACTATATTCCAGGTCCATTAGCTTACAGAGAGTCCTTTGCAGTTTAATTGCTGTTCCATCCAATCAGCTATAGAACGAAGACTTTGAGGAGAGAAGCTGGGATCAAGGGAGGGATTTTGAAGGTGTTCTATTATTCCCTCTAAGCTTCAGAGAGGGAGGGATGCGTTCAGTACATAGACAGATTCATGGAGCACTAAGGACCCTTGGAGAATTTACCTTGAAAAGTTGCCTGTGTAATAACTAGAAGGAACCATTCAAAATTCAGACACTATTTATTCTGAATCTTCTCCCTTCAAATAGTCATTTGTTAAGCTTCTACAATATTCCTGGTGCAATAATAGGTCATGGAGGTGTGATGGCATATATTTTTTAAAATCCTGACTTTCCATCTTAGAATCAATATTGTACGTTGGTTCCAAGGTAGAAAATCAATAAAGGCTAGACAATGGGGATTAAAATGACTTGCCCAGGGTCACACAGTTAGGAAGTGTCTGAGGCCACATTTGAACCCAGGACCTCCCATCTCTAGATCTGACTATCTATCCACTGAGCTACCTAGCTTCCTCCATGATGGCCTATTTTTTATGTCATGATCTAAAAGATTTTTTTTTTATTTTAAAGGAATGCTTTTTAAACACATACCTTATTGTACCAACTCTTGGGCTAACTAATCAGGTTGATTAGAAATAATGGAATCCATTTCATTCAATTCAACATTTGTCAGGCTCTTATTATATGTTAGGCACCGTGCTAAACACCAGGTTACAAAAAGGCAAAAATTAAACATTCTCTGCTTCTAAGGAACTTGCAAACTATTAAGGAAGACAACAAGTACCTAAGCAGGTGCAACAGCTTGACCAGTCCCTGAGCTCAGTTCCCTGGAGCTTGCCCAGAATGCCTCTGAAACATGGGGAAAGTGTTTTAGTCTGCTTCTGGGAGAGTTCTGATGATGCGTAATGGAAGTGCCTTGGAGAGATTTACATAGAAATTTGGTTATTGTTTCTAGTCTGCTAACAGTGTGATGGAGTCTCTTTGGTTGGCTGAATATGTGCAACTAGAGCTGGGAGTGCCTTCAAAAAGGCAGAAGTAGCTTTAGCATCTTTCTGGGTTGGACCCTTTCTCTTGGATTGATTTCACTTAGGCTGACTCATTCCTGTTAGATGGAATCTGGTGAGGCAGTGCTACAAGGAACAAAGTCTTAGACCTTTTCTCCATCCTATAAATATAGACCTTGATCTTTTACAATTATACTTTCATTTTAAATGAAGGCTATTAAATTGATGACTACAACCTTGTGAGTTTTGAAAAATGAGAGGAACTAGTCCCCCAAAGTCTAGAGACCATGCTGGGATTTGCAGAAGAATTGGACATCGATGCCCTGACAAGTGAAGATTGATGTTTGTAGTAGGAAGGCAAGGGAAGGAATGGGAACAGAAGGGAAAGAGTATTTATAGAGTTCCAGGCATTGTGCTAAGCATTTTTTATGAATATTATCCCATTTGGTCTTCACAAAAACCCTGTGAGATAGATACAATTATTATCTCCATTTTACAGTTGAGGAAACTGAGGCAAGCAGAGGTTAAGTGACTTTCCAAGCATTATAAAAGGTCCCCAGCCCAGTGATAGCTAAAAAGAACTCATCTGGCAGTGATGTTGCATTGAGGACATAGACTTGTTAAGTAGAAACTTCATTTAATATGAGCCAGCTCTTCCTATAAACAAGATAGTATAAGGGAAACTGATGCTGAGGTATAGGAGGAAAAGTTGCTACTTTAGTTCTTCTCATGCCATTGAAGTAAATATCTATTTGTAAGAATTAATTGACATTAATTCAATAAATGGATCAGCCAAGTTAGTTACTGGTGACGCAATTGGAGTTGGTTGGGGATCACAAAGAATAGGGGCTTGAGCCAATAGAAAAAGAGAATCCTTCATCTTTTCTGGGGTATTCCTAGAGCCCTGAGAGAATTAGCTGGAGCCAGCCAGGATCTGGGGCAGTGAGCCCAAATCAAATTCACTCTATAGGTAAAGATAAAATAAATACAAAGTAATTTGACAGAGGGAAAGGTGAGGAGGGAAGAAAGAAGAGAGGGACAGTGGAAGGGACCAATAGCTAGAAATATCGGGAAAGGCTCCATGCATGCAGCAAGTGACACTTCACATGATTTTTGAAGGAAACTGGGAACTCTGAGAGGTTGAGGGGTGCCCGCTAAGCATGGGGGACAGCTTTGGGAGCTCTAGTATCCCACATGAGAAGTAGGAAGAAAGCCAGTTTGGGTAGAGAAAAGACTGAACAAAAGGAAGTGTATGTAATGAGGATGGAGTGTGGTGTAGTGGAAAGGGGTGTAGACAAGGAACCAAGAGTCCCAGGTTTGAAAAACCAACCCCATTTTGCTCTTTGCTAGGCATGTGACAGGGTTCAAATCCCTTCGCTTCTTAGAGACTTTTTCTTCACATGTCAGAGGGGGGATAATGATGCTTAGCCCAGACTTCACGGGTTCTCTGGAAGATCAAACGAGATAATGTATATGTGGTGCTCTATAACCCTTAACACACTATGTAAATGTAAGACGTTATTGTCATAACACACGGACTCACCGAAGAGAGGCTCAAAATCGCAACAGAATATTGCTTAGAATTAACAGATTCTCGATGGAAGAGAGGAAGAATTAGAAAATCCAATAACCTCGGACATGAAAATTCTCACCTCATCAACTGTGTCAGAGGATTACAATGCTTTTATTAAGAGTCTGTTAGCCAATGTATTTGCTCTGTCAATCACTTCGAAATTTTAATTACACCATTGGGAGTACAAGAGTGTGAGAACTCTGCTTATTACAGAAAATTAAAAAAAAACAGCATATGAAAAAAAGAAAATCTGGTAGACAGTAACTTTCTGAAAGAAAGCAGATGATGGCATTCTATATTCTTCTTACATACACACACACTAGAGACTCCACTCACAATTCAATTTCTTCCTGCAGTCATTTTTCAATCATGCCCAACTCTTCATGACTCCATTTGGGTTTTCTTGGCAAAGAAGTTGGGATAGTCTGCCATTTCCTTCTCCAGCTCATTTTACAGAGGAAGAAACTGAGGCAAATACCTACCCAGAGTCACACAGCTAGTAAGTGTCTGAGGCCAGATTTCAGCCCACATCTTCCTGATTAGGCCTATTCAATTTCTACTCCTTGTTAAAGGAAAAACTACTACTGATCCCACTACTACCACCACACACATTTGAGACATAAAGTAGACAGAATGTAGGACTTGAAGTCTTAAGACCCCAGTTCAAATCTCAGGTGGAACCCTTGCTTTGGGACTGGTCTAATCACTTAATCTTTCTAGCCCTCCATTTTTTTCACTTGTAGGACGAGAAAATTAGACTCAGTGATTTATAACATCTCTTCTAGCTTTAAGTCAACGGACACTCATATGCATGGGAAAATCCATTTCTCTACCTCCTTAAACTGCTTTTATTCCCATTTCATTTTGAATATTTCTGTTTAATAATTATATAGATCACATGGGACCATTTTTGGAAACAAGAAGGGAATACATCCCAAGTAAATAAAAATAAATCACTGAAGAACTAAGACCAGAGAGTTTACATTCATAGCTGGAGCAGACAATGAATGCATTCATTTTTTAAAATATAATGTTCGATGTGAATTAGAGTTATTATTGTTGCTGGTTGTGGGATCCAGAGCTACAAGGGCCTTAGAGAACACAGAGTTCAACCTCCTCCTTTACCGATGGGTCAAGAAGATGCCAGGGAGGTTGTGACTTACTAAAGGTCTACACAGGTGATAAGCATCAGAGGGGAGATTCCTTCTCTGGGAAACCAGACCTGCCAATGTTATTATAGTTTGGTGTGAGAGGGCCAGTACAAAGGGTGAGTAGTTGAGAGGTATTGAGGCATTCCATGCACCTGGTTTATTGATACAGATCCAACTGGGTGGCCTTTCAGGTCCTTTCCTTGCCCAAGATTCAGTGATTCTGGGACCCCTGACCCCAGCATTCTCCCTATGGAGTCCACAGTTTGACCATAAATGCCTTAAACCCTCTGAAGGTTACTGGATTCCATTAGGTCTGTTTGCCATCAGTACTAATGAAAACTGCAGGACCGAATCCTTATAAATTATTATCATGACGATTCACCCCACAGCAGCCATCAAGTCCTCCAGGTACCCAGAAACTCCCCTTCAAAGCACTCAGGCATCTCTCCGGCCAGACAGACCCTCTAGCTCTCCAGACAAATTGATTTATGAACTGGGATCTCTGCAACCTTAACTGAGAATGCATTCATACCATGAAACTTTATGAGGTTCAGCTGTTTATAGCCTTTCCCCAAATCTTTTCATTCTAAAGATTTATTGAAGGAAAAAACAAATTAGGTCTGTTGGTGCTAAGGGGCATGCTATAATTTGGGAGTGATGGATTGATGCAGAGAAGGCATATTATAGCATCCTCATTGTTCCCCTTCTATGAGGTGCTAAGAGAAATCTCAAAAAACGTTGGAATCAAAAATAAAGTCAAAACATATCCTATGGTTGGAGGGGAAAAAAATTAATGTTCTCCTCGCCCACTGTTAGGGGGCTCTAGCTGGAAAAGAAGATTTGCAAAGGTTTCTTTTACATTAGGACATGGCTGCATCCCATGAGCCTCTATTCTCCTTCTCTTTACATAAATAAAGGGGCTTCACCTGGGACACAAGATATCTCGGCTTTTTCAATACCGGTTGTTCTTCCTCTCATGATTCCAACACAAAACAATCAAAAGAAATCAGCATATTCCTTGTTCTCCATTTCCACTTCTGGACTTTTCCTCTGTCACCATCACTAAGCAGGGCTGTCCTGAGAAGACTAGCAACTCTGGTGTAAGGGCTTTCTGAGTCCTTTTTAGGACTGTTCATCTACCTTTGGGGTCCACCTATCACTCAACTCTTACCTGTGGCTCCAAGAAGCTGTAGCAGCCACATCTCGGTAAAACCATCTTAGCAGATGAGCTAAATCATGTCACAGGTAAATGATGGAGCACAAACTGGGGGTTGTCTACCTCAGTATGTAAAGACTTCTCCCAGTGGAATGAGCAGATGAGAACAATTTGTTACAATGGCTCTGAAGGCAGTAGAAGCAGGTATTATGGAGTGCTTAGAACTGGATTGGACATTGAAGAAGCCAAGGCCATCCACTGCATCCTGAGCCATCACCAGTCATCTTGACTTTTGCCTTGTCACTGGACTTGGATGGCAACTTTGTTGTGACTCTGCATCACTTAAATCCAAATCATGTGCGAGTCAAGACATTTCATCATGATGCCATCGGTCCTCTTCTAAAGTGAAGGATGAACAACAATATCATTAAACAGTATCTTTGAAGTTCTCAACAACTCATTAAAAAATGCTTCCTGGATCCCCATGGCTGCCATCTACCTATCACAAGTTCATTCTCTTTTTTCAGTGATTTTAGTAACTTGTCATAGTCTTCTTCTCCACTCCAATATCTGCCCTCTTCCTTAGGGATTTCAAAATTCATATCAATGACCATTTGAACACTCTGACCTCTCAATTTATTACTTTCTTTAAATCTCTTCTGACTTTGATTTCCCTTCTAAATCAGTCATCTTTGAGGACAGTCACATCTTAGACTCCAACATCATTCAAAATAGTTCCACCTTCAAGATTCTGATTTCTGAAATTTCCCCTCCCTATTCCTTTATGCAATACCTCATTGTTGGTTTTCTTGCTTCAAAGTCTTTCCCCATTTCAGTCCCTCCTCCTTGCAGCTCCCAAAATGATTTTCCCAAAGTGTAAGTCTGATCATATTACACACACTCAAACTCATACACACACATGTGCACACACACATAATTCCAATGGCTCCCTATGGTATCTGGCATCAAAAAGAAATTTATCTGTTTGGTATTTAAATCCCTTCGCAAGCCACAGAGCCTACTTTTCTAGTATTATTATAAAAATATTCCCTTCCCTTCCTATCTTTCAATTTCCAGCTAAAGTCCCACCTTCTACAAGAAGCCTTTCCTGATTCCCCTTAATTCTACTTCCATCTCTCGATCAAATTCCTCCAGTTTATCCCATATATAATTTGTTCCTACAGAGTTGGTCGCACGTTGTCACATTCAACACAGTGATTAAACTATGCATGTCTTGAAAATAGAGACTGGTTTTCCACCTTTCTTTGTATCCCTAGAGATGCTTAGTACCTGTTATGTAGTTGATACTTAATAAAAGTTTATCAACTGGTTGATTGATTCTACAATCAACCAAACTGCCTTGCCCCCAATTACCAAGTCATATGAAAACACAACTGAACTATACAAAAATGAACTAAAAATTAAAATATGATATAATCTCACAAGACAAAAGACATAAAATATGAGGAGTGAATTTATATTGAAATGTATTTTTGTTGAGTTGAAATCATGGACAAATCATGCTGTTTGATGTTTTCCTCTTTGTACAATGAATATCTACATACAAAGAAACATCATTCCTGCTGACAAGCTGCTGTGTTTACTGATGGGTTTGACCTATTTTTTGATTGTTGTGTATCTTTTGTTTCTTTAAAAATCATTTTAATGCACCTAGTTGGCTGAGAAATTTGATCAAATTAGCTGATTAATTACTTACAAAAATATTATTTATAACTCCTTACTAACTCTAAGAAAACAGGGTTTTTTAAGATAAAGAAGCCTATTCAATCATACTGTTTTCCCTAAAATATTATTAGTCTTTTAAAAAATCCAAAAGGGTTTTTATTCCATTAATAAAATAAAAATATTGTTAAACTACAGTTTATGATGTTTAGTCCATCCTTTTAAATTTCTAGTTCTGTAGCATTTTATAATGTGCAGAATATGTTAATATAGTAATGTATATAGCATAAATAAATGTGCACATGTTGGCTCAAAACATTTTTTAAATGGTAGAGGCTCGAGTTATAAAAAGTTGAAGGTTACTGACCTCCACCACATACTGCTCTACAGCCTTGAAGGCATCACTGTATTACAATACAATATAATAACTGATGTTTCTAATGAGAAGCCCAGGCCATCAGGAAAAATTAAATTATACTTGGTGCACTCTGTTGAAAATGGAAGAGAAGCATGTAATCCACACTGGAAAGATTTTCATGAAAAATGCCGAAGATGAAAGAATTAGGTATTTAAAGGAATGAGTATTCAGTAAAGTAGAAAACCCAAGGAACTAAACAATATATGCATATTAAAAGACTCATGGGGTTTCACCTCAATCCCAGCAAATTGACAAAGATGAAAAAAATGGGAATAGTCAATATTGGGGTCATTTTCAGTGCCCCAACACTTGCTGTCATCTACATTGTTCATGGCAGGTTAAATTGATATACTAATTCCGGATGCTAATGTGAAATTATTCCAGAAAGCCTCTAAATATTATATATACCTTGACCTGGCAAAACCACTACTGGGCATATTTCCCAAGGAAGCCAGAGATGAAAGTAAAGTTCCCCCTATGTTTACCAAAATATTTATCTTTGTTGTAGTAAAACATTAGAAAGAAAACAGGTGCTCATTATTTGGGGAATGGCTGGAAAACCTCTTATCTATAAATGTAAGTTACTGAGCAGTAAGAAATTATAAATATGAGGATTGAGGAAGAAAACTTATTTAAAAAATATTTTTAAAATTATTTTAAATGATCCTAGTCTTTGGACTAATGTGAAACATAAACTCTTATCAGTCATTTTGTAACTGTCAATTCCTCAACAATGCCTGGCTTCCCTCTTTTCTTCTCAGACCAGCAAGACTCCCTTATTGGGTTAATAGGATGGTGACCAGACACAGGCAAGCAACCCTTGAAGAATTGAACTAAAACTGGACTAGGGGAATGTTCAGACTAAAAAGAAGGAAGAAGTCTCTCTAAATATTTATATTTAATAGAAGAATATTTATATTAATAGAATTTGACCATCTGAAAAGGAGAATTCTTAAAGGGAGTAGTCCAAGAGGAATTGAAAGATTTAAGGAAAATTATTCTCCAAGCTCATGCTAAAAGCTGTGACTATTGTTCTGTTAGATGAAGTAAAATATTAGTTGAACTTTTCAAGAGCTATTTCATCTCGTTTAGAATTATGGCTATTTTTCAGAAATGCTATAACTGTAACTTTGGAATGGCTATATTAGAGCTTTTCAGAGCCATGGGTGACTTTGCTTGTCTTTTATGTTCGTTCTTATTCTCTCTCTGTCTCTATCTCTGTCTCTGTCTCTCTCTCTCTCTGTCTCTCTCTGTCTCTGCCTGTCTCTCTCTGTCTTCTCTTTCTCTCTCTCTCTCTCTCTCTCTCTCTCTCTCTCTCTCTCTATATATATATATATATATATATATATATATATATATATATATATATATCTTTGTATCTCTGTCTCTCTTTGTCTCTGTCCCTCCATCTGTCTCTGTCTCTCCATCTGTCTCTCTTCCTCCCTTTCTACCTCCCTCCCTCCCTTCAGATTAGTCATTGGCTACATGATTGTAAGTAAAAGAGAAATCTGAAAAATGAATGTCCTGAAGAAGAGATAATGAAGACCTCTTCAAGGTAGAGAAGGGGATGGTATTAGGACAGAATATTTTATACATTTTCGGATGCTGTCACTGTATCATGTTTTCACTTAATTATTTTTTAAATGAGAGAGGATTCAAGGGAGAGAAGGGAGAGACATGTACTAGCTGTCATATTTTAAAAGATGTCAATAAAATAGGAAATATATATGGACTGAACCTATTATTTCAATAATATGGAGAACTCTCATATGGGAAAACTCTTGCCAAATCAAGCCAGCACATGTTCTGCAACTTATAGTCATGAATGAAGAATTGAAGAGAACTGAAAAGTTAATGACTTGCCCAGAAACACACAATTAGCAAATGTCAAAAGCAAGACTTGAATCTAGATCTCCCAGATTCCAAGGCTACATCTCTCTCAAACTACACCATGCTGACTTACTATCATTAAGAAGTATCTATACTTTGAATGACATATATACAATAAATAATATAATAAATTAATATATTATATTATTCTATAGTATTAAAATATAATGAAATAATATATAATAAAATAAATATTATATATAATATAATGAATATATGTAATATAATAAACATACTTGAATGAATTAACCACTGATTTAACTATTATTAGCAATGCAAGGATCCAAGACAACTCCAAGGGACTCAAGACAAAAAAGC